>NW_026112223.1:0-35000 GCF_024679095.1 Eriocheir sinensis
GTGCTAGTGAATCAGAAGATGACATGTGCTTAAGAGAGGCTTGGAGGTGGTATAAATATGCTAGTAAAAGGATGGACTGCATTAATCTGACCCTGTAGGAAGGTGGCACTCTCAAGCTCAGTGTTAGGGAACCAGGTGACATATGCAGCAGAGAGGCTTGGAGGAGTTATAACCATGCTAGTGAGATGCTGGTGTTGAGGAGTGAATGACACACACGAGGGAGCGGAGGTTGCGATGCATTCTATAAAGAGGCCAGACAGGGAATGTCCGATCCTCGAGCCTTGGCAGTACATGTATCCTCGGATTGTTCCGAAGCGCTGCTCAGTGCTTCGGTGCCGCTGAAGGGTAATGGCTCTACAACACCTCACCCTCCTACCAAAGTTTTATGTTATCCCCCAAATATCCACCACCATCTCCAGTCACCAAAGCTCCCCTTTACTGCCGTCACCATTTACATAGTTGCTTGATATCTGCCAGGCGGCTTCCTTTGTCGTGCCGATCGTCGCCTCGTCTCGGCATAAGTAATTTTTTTCCCCGGGTGTCTGTCCTGTTAACCCCTCTGGCCGGCGCGTTTGTCCTGCCCCTTTCGGCGGTTCTGCTGCCGCCTCTCCCGGTTTGGTTGACGCCCTCCCCTCTGTTCCCGGTCATGGTTATCTGGATGGCCTTCTGTCTACTAGTTGGGGATGCTGTATATCCGCCGCTGCCCCGCTGCGTGCCTCCGTGTCCCCATCGTCTCCTCGCCGCTCAGCCGTCTCCCCTTGGGCGGCTGGGGTGTCTGTGTCCGTGGCCTGCTTGTTACCTCTCTGGGGCACTTGGTCGTCTCCTGCTGACAATGGGGATTCTCCGCTAATTTTGTCCTGGGCAGGCCTGCCACTGCTTACCAAAATTATTTGATCCGCGTGGCGGGACCACAAGGTATTTCCTCCAACATCTGCTTCGTAGGACAGTGGTCCCGTCTTGGCTATTATTCTCCCTCTCCTCCATTTCGGTCCCACATAGCTTCTTGCCCAAACTATGTCATTTTTTTCCCCGTCATCTGCTGGTCTTGCCTGCTCTCCATCGCTGTCTCTTCGTCGGGCAGAAGTAGGTCTAGTTTTGAGCGTATATTCCTGCCCATCAGCATTTCCGCCGGTGTTTTCCCTGTTGTGCTGTGTGGAGCAGAACGATAGTTTAACAGAAATTTAAACAGGCTCTTTTCCCTCGACTTGCAGCCCCCCATCATTGCCTTTATTCCTTCCTTCACAGTGCTCACCGCTCTCTCCGCCAGTCCGTTACTCGCCGGGTGGTATGGCGCCACTCTGATGTGCCGGATTCCATTCTGCTTGACGAAAGATGCCATCTCTTCCGACGTAAACTGCGGGCCATTGCCTGTGCATAGCTGTAGGGGTAGACCAAACCTGCTAAACAGTACACTCAGTTCATGAAGAGTTCAAGCCGTTGTCGTGGATTTCACTGGTACTGCCTCTATCCACTTTGAGTAGCTATCCACTACTATGAGAATCGTTGTTCCCATAATTGGCCCCGCAAAATCTGCATGGAGCCTCTGCCTCGTGTTCTCTCCCATGGGTGGACCGCTGACTGTGGTGGTGCTGCCCGCTTCTCCGCACATCCTGGACACGCTCTCGCCAAATCCTCCAGCTCCTTGTCGAGACCCGGCCGCTACACATATTGTCGAACCAGCTGCTTCATTCTCACGCATCCTGAGTGCCCCACATGCAGTTCCTTTTCACCTTGTCTTGCAGGGACGCCGGTATCACCACTCTGCCTCACCACATTAAGCAATCCCCCTCTGTCGAGAGCTCCTCCATCCGAGACTTGTAACTGCTTACCTCTGCTGTTGCCTCCTCCGGCAATCCGCCTGACCTTACTGCCGCCAGCACCTTTCCCAGGACTCTTTCACGCCGCGTTGCCGCTGACACTTCTCTTGCTGTCACAGAAGGCTCCTCGTCCATATATAACACGTTACTTGTCATGGCTTCCCTTTCTATTCTTTCTGCTCCTTTGTCGACAATGCCCGGGAGCGGTAGTCTGGACAAGGTGTCGGCGACCCTCATGTCTGCAGAGGGTCTTACCTCCACATCGTAGCTGTAGGCTGCTAGCTGAAGGGCGTATCGCTGCATCTGCGCTGCCCCCAACGGCGGCATCTCTCTGCTGGGGTTCAATATTCTGGAAAGTGCTTTGTTATCACTGACAAGGATAAACTTCCTCTCATAGCAATACTGATGAAATTTCCTAATACCGTAAGAAACTGCCAAAGCTTCCTTTTCTACGATGGGATATTTCTGCTCTGTTTGTGTCAGTATTCCTGACGCATACGCCTCCGGCCTTTCTATGTCTCCTGGAAAGACTTGCATTAGCGCCGCCCCGACTCCTACTTTGCTCGCGTCTGTTACCAGTTTGACCGGTAATTGTGGACCGTATATCACCAATACTGGGTTGCTGTCCACCGTCTGTTTTACCCTTGCCATCGCCTCTTCACATTCCTTGGTCCATCGCCACTTAACTCCCTTCTTGAGTAGCTCATACAATGGCGACAACGTAGTGGCGAGGTGTGGCAACAGCTTCCGCTCCCAATACTCTCCGGAGTGTCGGTACAGCACTCGGGTTCGGCATCCTCCTTATTGCTTCGGTCTTCTCGGGTATGGGTTTCAGCTCCGTGCACCTCCTGCAAATTGAATTCACACTTTGACCTTTTGAGCCTAATCTCATTCTCTTTCAGTCTCCCCAGCACTTAATCCAAAGTTGCAATAAGGTCTTCTGTGTTCGTGCCCATCACCAGCAAGTCGTCTAAGTATGCCACACAGGAGGGGATTCCTTCTAATATTCTGTCCATCGCCGCCTGGAAAATGTCCCCACAGAAAGCTAAACCAAAGGGCAATCTCTTCATCCTCAACAATCCTCTATGCGTAGCTACAGTTGTTAGGTCTTTTGATTCTTCACTTAACTCCATCTGTAGATAAGCATCTCTCAAATCTAGCTTTGCAAACCTCTTCCTTTATCCTTGTAAACAACTCTTCCGGGAGGGTAAGGGTGCTTAACTATATCCAACTGGGGATTTACCGTCCCTCTGTAGTCAGCCGCCAGCCTTACTTTGCCATCTGCTTTGGGCACTACCACCAACGGTGTCGCCTAGCCACTGCTGTTGTCAGTCTCCACGGGCTCGGCAACACCTTCCTTAATCCACCTCTCCAGCTCCTGGTCCACGAGTGGGTAAAGGGCGTGTGGCCCTGGTCGCGCTTTCCGCACCGGTCGTGCTCCTTCCTTGAGACGCAGGTGTGCTTTGATCGGCATGTGCCCTAAGGACTGTGAAAAGACCTCACTGTGCTTGTGTAGGATTGTGGTAAGTTTATCCCCATTCTTCTCCGCAACTCAAAGTTTGCCTATCATCTTCCAGTCCAGCTGAATCCCCAGTAGCCAGTCACGACCCAGGAGCGAGGGCCCTGTTCCTTTCACTACCTTTAACGGCAGAGTTTCTATTTGATTTTAAACTTGACCTCCACCATGGCTACTCCTCGTACCTGAAGTGCCTCACCTGTATGTGACTAACCGCCTGTTGAAGGCTTCAAGTCTTGGTTTGCTGCGTAGCCTGTTCCACTCCTCCTAGCTGATGACCGTGCTGCTCGCTCCCGTGTCCACCTCCGTGCGTATCTCTGTGCCCCGGCAGGGCCCAGATCTACGCACGGCGGTGGACACGTCTACAGTCAGTGGTGGGGTTTTCCGGGTTCTCCGCTGTTGTCCAGGCAGCTGTAAAATACCAAACACCTCCACCCTCTCTTCCTCATCACTGATCTCTTTCTCCTCATCATCCACGCTATTTACTCTGCCCCGCCGTCGACACATTACATTCGCCTGGTGTGGCCTTTACGACTGCACCTGAAGCATTCCCTATCCTTAAATGGGCACTCCGTTGCCTTGTGGTAACTACTGCCACACCGATTACAAGTTACACTACTACGTGCCCCCTCACGAGGCAAGTACTTGTTTTGCAACCTGGCCTTGTCCCACCTGTTCGTTGGTTCTTTCTGGTCCCTGGGCTTAGTTCGCGGCGGCTCCACTCTGTTCACCAGGGCTTCTTTGTGCTCCTCTCCCAGCACCTTCGCCTCCGTTGTTGCTGCCTCCATCGATAATGCCAGTTTGCACACTTTGTCCCAAGTTAAGTCATCGCCCTCTCGTAACAGCCTCCGCCGGATCCGTTCGCTCGACACTCCACCGACGAATTTTCTCGAAGCTGCTCTGTTAAGTTTGCCCCAATGCTGCAGTTGGAAGCTTTCCTCCTCAGTTCTGCCACGTAACTGCTGATTGTCAGGGTTTCCCTTTGATTTTCAGAGTTGAATTTGAACCTTTCCACCACCACTGAAACTTTGGGCGCATAGTGCTGAGTAGCGAGACGAATCAATTCCTTCAGTGTCCTCTCAGAGGGTGTCCCGAGGGCGCACAGGTTCCTCAGTAATTGATACACCGTCGGGCCGCAGACAGTCAGGAACAACGCCCGTTTCCGATTCTCCTCGGTGACATTACTGACCTCCAGGAACTCTTCGAACCTTTCTGTATAGGCCTCGAAATCTTCTCCCTCTGAGTACTGCTCCACCGCTCCAATTATTGCTGCCATTCTCGTCCTCGGGGTTTCACTCGACTCCTTCAGAATCCCATCCTCGTCGCCACGTGTTGAGGAGTGAATGACAAACAAGAAGGAGCGGGGGTTGCGATGTATTCTATAAAGAGGCCAGACAGGGAATGTCCGATCCTCGGGCCTTGGCAGTACATGTATCCTCGGATTGCTGTTCCGAAGATCAGCTCAGTGCTTCGGTGCCGCTGAAGTGTAATGACTATACAACAGCTGGGCTGCAGTAATCTGACACTGTAGAAAGGTGGCACTATCTGGCTCATTCATAGGGAATCAGAAGATGTTTTGTGCTGCAGAGAGGCTTGTAGATGTTATACCTATGCTAGTGAAAGGCTGGACTGCACTTTTCTGACCTTGTAGGAAGGGTAAGGTCTAGTAAGTTGGCACTATATGGCTCTGTACGTGCTAAGGAATCAGAAGGTGTCATGTGCTACAGAGAGGCTTGGAGGTGTTTAAACTAGGCTAGTGAAAGGCTGGACTGCACTATTTTGTCCCTCTAGGAAGGTGGCACTCTCTGGTTCAGTGCTAGGGAATCAGAAGGTGTCATGTGCTGCAGAGCGGCTTGGAAGTGTTATAACTATATTTGTGAAAGGATGGACTGCACTAATCTGACCCTGTAGGAAGGTGCAGGTGTAGGAAGGTCAATCTCAGTGCTAAGGAATCAGAAGGTGTCATGTGCTGCAGAGAAGCTTGGAAGTTTTATAACTATGCTAGTGAAACGCTGGACTGCACTAATCTGACCCCTTAGGAAGGAGAAGGTGTAGGAAGATGGCACTCTCAAGGTCAGTGCTAGGGAATCAGAAGGTGGCATGTGCTGCAGAAAGGCTCGGAGGTGTTATAACATGCTAATGAGAGGCTTGACTGAGCTAATCTGACCCTGTAAGAAGCTGAAGGTTTAGGAAAGTGGCACTCTCTGGCACAGGGTTAGGGAATCAGAAGGTGTCATGTACTGCAGAGAGGCTTGGAAGTGATATAAATATGATAGTGAAAAGCTGGACAACACTAATCTAACCTGGCTCAGTGCTAGGGAATCAGAAGGGGCCATGTGCTGCAGAGGGGCTTTAAGGTATTATAACGATGCTAGTGAAAGGCAGGACTGCACTAATCTGACCCTGTAGGAAGGTGTAGGTGTAGGAAGGTGGCACTCTCTGGTTATGTGTTTGGGAATCAGAAGGTGTCATGTGCTGCAGAGAGGCTTGGGGATGTCATAACTATGCTAGTGAAATGCTGGACTCTAGTAACCTGACTGTGTAGGGAGGTGAAGGTGTAGGAAGGTGGCACTCACCGGCTCAGTCCTAGGAAATCAGAAGGTGGCATGTTCTGCAGAGATGCTTGGAGGTATTATAACTATGCTAGTGAAAGACAGGACTGCTCTAATCTGACCCTGTAGGCAGGTGGCACACTCAAGCTATGTGCTACGGAATCAGAATGTGTCATGTGCTGCGGAGAGGATTGGAGGTGTTATAACTACGTTAGTGAAAAGCTGGACTGCAGTAATTTGACAATGTAGGAAGGTGGCACTCTCTGGCTCAGTGCTAGAGAGTCTGAAGCTGCCTAGTGCTGCAGAAAGGCTTGGAGGTGTTATAACAATGCTACTCAGAAGCTGGACTGCACTAATCAGACCCTGTAGGAAGGTGAAGGTTTAGGAAGGTGGCACTCTCTGGCTCAATTCTAAGGAATCAGAAGGTTTTCATGTGCTTCAGAGAAGCTTAGAGGTGTTATAACTATGCTGGTAAAATGCTGGACTGCACAAATCTGATCCTGCAGGAAGGCACCACTCTCAAGGTCAAGGCTAGGGAATCAGGAGGTGTCATGTGCTGCAGAAAGGCCTGGAGGTGTAATAACTATGTTAGTGAAAGGCTAGACTGAACTAATCTGACCCTGAAAGAAGGTGAAGGTGTTGGAAGGTGGCACTCTGCATCTGTGCTGGGAAATCAGAAGGTGTCTTGTGCTTCAGAGGAGCTTGGAGGTGTTATAACTATGCTAGTGAAAGGCTGGACTGCACTAATTTGTCCCTGTAGGAAGGTGAAAGTGTAGGAAGTTGGCACTCTCAAGCTCAGTGCTAGGGAATCAGAAGGTGCAATTTGCAGCAGAGAGGTTTGGAGGTGTTATACCTATGCTGGTGAAAGGCTGGACTGCACTAATTTGTCCCTGTAGGAAGGTGGCATACTCTGTCTCAGTGCTAGGGAATCAGAAGGTGTCATGTACTGCCTAGAGGCTTGGATGCGTTATAAGTATGCTAGTGAAAGGTTGAACTACACTAATCTGACCCTTTTGGAAGGGGAAGGTGTAGGAAGGTGGCACTGTCTCACTCAGTACTAGGGAATCAGAAGGTGTCATGTACTGCCTAGAGGCTTGGATGTGTTATACGTATGCTAGTGAAAGGTTGAACTACACTAATCTGACCCTTTTGGAAGGGGAAGGTGTAGGAAGGTGGCATTCTCAACCTATTTTCTAAGGAATCAGAAGGTGTCATGTGCTGCAGAGAGGCTTGGAAGAGTTTTAACAATGGTAGTAATAGCCTGGACTGGACTAATCTGACCCTGTGGGAAGGAGAAGGTGTAGGAATGTGGCACTCCCTCTCTCAGTACTAGGGAATCAGAAGGTGTCATGTACTGCATAGAGGCTTGCAGATGTTATAACTATGCTAGTGAAAGGGTGGACTGCACTAATCTGTCCCTGTAGGAAGGTGGCACTCTGGAGCGTAGTGCTAGGAAATCTGAAGTTGTCATGTACTGCAGAGAGACTTGGAGGTGTTATAACTATGCTAGTCAAAGGCTGGACTGAACTAATCTGACCCCGTAGGAAGGTGAAGGTGTATGAAGGTGTAACTCTCAAGCTCTGTGATAGGGAATCAGAAGGTGCCATGTGCTGCATAAAGGCTTGGAGGTGTTATAATTATGCTAGTGAAAAGCTGGACTGCACTACTCTGACCATGTAGGAAGGTGTAGCTATAGGAAGGTTTCACTCACTGGCTCAGTGCAGGGGAATCAGAAGATGTCATGTGCTGCAGAGTAACTTGGAGGTGTTATAACTATGCTAGTGGAAGGTTGAACTGCACTAATCTGACCCTATAGGAAGGTGACACTTTAAGGCTCAGTGCTAGGGAATCAGAAGGTGTCATGTGCTGCAGAGAGGCTTGGAGGTGTTAGAACTATGCTAGTGAAAGGCTGAACTGCACTAATCTGACCCAATAGGAAGGTGGCACTCTAAGGCTCAGTGCTAGGGATTCACAAGGTGGCATGTGCTGCAGAGAGGCTTGGAGGCGTTATAACTCTGCTAGTGAAAAGCTGGACTGCACTAATCTGTCCTTATAGGAAGGTGGCACTCTCTGGCTCAGTGCAAAGGAGTCAGCAGTTGTCATGTGCTGCATAGAGGCTCTGAGGTGTTATAACTATGCTAGTGAACGGTTGGAATGCACTAATCTGACCCTATAAGAGGGTGGCACTCTCTGGCTTAGTGCTAGGGACTCAGAAGGTGTCCTGTGCTGCAGAGAGGCTTGGAGGTGTTATAACTATGCTAGTGAAAGGCTGGACTGCACTAATTTGACCCTGTTGGAATGTGCAACTGTAGGAGGGTGGCACTCTCTGGCTCAGTGTTAGGGAGTCAGAAGATGTCTTGTGCTGCAGAGAGGCTTGGAGGTGTTATAACTATGCTAGTGAAAGGCTGGACTGCACTAATCTAACCCTGTAGAAAGGTGGCACTCACTGGCTCCGTGCTAGGGAATCAGAAGGTGTCATGTACTGCAGAGAGGCATGGAGGCGTTATTCCTATGCTACTGAAAGGCTGGACTGCACTAATATTATGACCCTGTAGGGAGGTTAAGGCGTTGGAAGGTGGCACTCTCAAGCTCTGTGATAGGGAATCAAAAGGTGTCATGTGCTGCAGAGAGGCTTGGAGGTGTTATAACTATACTAGTGATAGGCTGGACTGCACTAATCTGACACTTTAGAAAGGTGATGGTGTAGGAATGTGGCACTCGCTGGCTCAGTGGTAGGGGATCAGATGATGTAATGTGCTTCAGAGAGGCTCGGATGTGTTATAACTATGCTAGTGTAATCTGGACTGCACTGATCTGACCCTGTATGTAGGTGGCACTCTCTGGCTTAGGGCTAGTGAGTCAGGTGTCATGTGCTGTAGAGTGTCTTGGAGGTGGTATAAACATGCTAGTGAAAGGCTGGACTGCACTGATCTGACCCTGTATGTAGGTGGCACTCTCTGGCTTAGGGCTAGTGAATCAAAAAGTGTCATGTGCTCTAGAGTGTCTTGGAGGTGGAATAACCATTCTAGTGAAAGGCTGGACTGCACTGATCTCACCCTGTTGGAAGGCGAAGGTGTAGGAAGGTGACACTCTCAAGCTCTGTGCTAGGGAATCATAAGGTTTCATGTACTGCAGAGAGGCTTGGAAGTCTTATAACTAAGCTAGTGTGTTGCCTTCAGCTTCGATCCTCTGTTTTTAATATATTACTATTAAGTGAGTTTCATAGTTGTTAGGGTTACGCAATACAATGTTAAATTATGATTAAGTTTATTCACATTATGTTGGTGTATAATGGTAGCGAACCTATTCAAGTTAAGTAGCAATATCATTTACACTTCATCATTTTGTTGGTAATGATAGGGAGCTTATTGAAGTTAATTAACAATTCTATTGACAACTTACTCTGTTGGTAATGGAAGCGAGCTTTCACCGAAGTACTCTACAATACTGATTAGATCTCGTCATTCCAATCACCAGAAGGGCCTACCCATATGGGATAATTTCATAATATATATATATATATATATATATATATATATATATATATATATATATATATATATATATATATATATATATATATATATATATATATATATATATATATATATATATATATATATATATATATATATATAGATATATATATATATATATATATATATATATACCTGGGAAGGAAACATATCACACGACATTACCTGGAAAGGAAACATATCACACAACATTACCTGGAAAGGAAACATATCACACAACATTACCTGGAAAGGAAACATATCACACAACATTACCTGGAAAGGAAACATATCACACAACATTACCTGAAAGGAAATATATCACACAACATTACCTGAAAGGAAACATATCACACAACATTACCTGGAAAGGAAACATATCACAACATGACCTGGAAAGGAAACATATCACTAAACATTACCTGGAAAGGAAACATATCACACAACATTACCTGGAAAGGAAACATATCACACAACATTACCTGTAAAGGAAACATATCACACAACATTACCTGGAAAGGAAACATATCACACAACATTACCTGTAAAGGAAACATATCACACAACATTACCTGGAAAGGAAACATATCACACAACATTACCTGGAAAGGAAACATATCACACAACATTACCTGGAAAGGACACATATCACACAACATTACCTGTAAGCATGTCACACAACATTACCGTGAAAGGAAACATATCACACAACATTACCTGGAAAGGAAACATATCACAACATTACCTGGAAAGGAAACATATCACACAACATTACCTGGAAAGGAAACATATCACAACATTACCTGAAAGGAAACATATCACACAACATTACCTGGAAAGGAAACATATCACACAACATTACCTGAAAGGAAACATATCACAACATTACCTGAAAGGATACATATCACACAACATTAAATGGAAAGGAAACATATCACACAACATTACCTGAAAGGAAACATATCACACAACATTACCTGAAAGGAAACATATCACAACATTACCTGGAAAGGAAACATATCACACAACATTACCTGGAAAGGAAACATATCACACAACATTACCTGAAAGGAAACATATCTCACAACATTACCTGGTAAGGAAACCTATCACACAACATTACCTGGAAAGGAAACATATCACACAACATTACCTGGAAAGGAAACATATCACACAACATAACCTGGAAAGGAAACATATCACACGACATTACCTGAAAGGAAACATATCACACAACATTACCTGGAAAGGAAACATATCACAACATTAATGGAAAGGAAACATATCACACAACATTACCTGGAAAGGAAACATATCACACAACATTACCTGAAAGGAAACATATCACACAACATTACCTGGAAAGGAAACATATCACACAACATTACCTGGAAAGCAAACATATCACACAACATTACCTGGAAAGGAAACATATCACACAACATTACCTGAAAGGAAACATATCACAACATTACCTGAAAGGAAACATATCACACAACATTACCTGGAAAGGAAACATCACACAACATTACCTGGAAAGGAAACATATCACACAACATTACCTGAAAGGAAACATATCACACAACATTACCTGGAAAGGAAACATATCACACAACATTACCTGGAAAGGAAACATATCACAACATTACCTGGAAAGGAAACATATCACACAACATTACCTGGAAAGGAAACATATCACACAACATTACCTGAAAGGAAACATATCACACAACATTACCTGGAAAGGAAACATATCACACAACATTACCTGAAAGGAAACATATCACACAACATTACCTGGAAAGGAAACATATCACACAACATTACCTGAAAGGAAACATATCACACAACATTACCTGAAAGGAAACATATCACACAACATTACCTGGAAAGGAAACATATCACACAACATTACCTGGAAAGGAAACATATCACACAACATTACCTGAAAGGAAACATATCACACAACATTACCTGAAAAGGAAACATATCACACAACATTACCTGAAAGGAAACATATCACACAACATTACCTGAAAGGAAACATATCACACAACATTACCTGGAAAGGAAACATATCACACAACATTACCTGGAAAGGAAACATATCACAACATTACCTGGAAAGGAAACATATCACAACATTACCTGGAAAGGAAACATATCACACAACATTACCTGGAAAGGAAACATATCACACAACATTACCTGAAAGGAAACATATCACACAACATTACCTGGAAAGGAAACATATCACACAACATTACCTGGAAAGGAAACATATCACACAACATTACCTGAAAGGAAACATATCACACAACATTACCTGAAAGGAAACATATCACACAACATTACCTGGAAAGGAAACATATCACACAACATTACCTGGAAAGGAAACATATCACAACATTACCTGAAAGGAAACATATCACACAACATTACCTGAAAGGAAACATATCACAACATTACCTGGAAAGGAAACATATCACACAACATTACCTGGAAAGGAAACATATCACACAACATTACCTGAAAGGAAACATATCACACAACATTACCTGGAAAGGAAACATATCACACAACATTACCTGAAAGGAAACATATCACACGACATTACCTGGAAACATATCACACAACATTATCTGGAAAGGAAATATATCACACAACAATACCTGGAAAGGAAACATATCACACGACATTACCTTGAAAGGAAACATATCACACAACATTACCTGGAAAGGAAACATATCACACAACATTACCTGGAAAGGAAACATATCACACAACATTACCTGGAAAGGAAACATATCACACAACATTACCTGGAAAGGAAACATATCACACAACATTACCTGAAAGGAAACATATCACACAACATTACCTGGAAAGGAAACATATCACACAACATTACCTGAAAGGAAACATATCACAACATTACCTGAAAGGAAACATATCACACAACATTACCTGGAAAGGAAACATATCACACAACATTACCTGAAAGGAAACATATCACAACATTACCTGAAAGGAAACATATCACACAACATTACCTGGAAAGGAAACATATTACACAACATTACCTGGAAAGGAAACATATCACACAACATTACCTGGAAAGGAAACATATCACACAACATTAAATGGAAAGGAAACATATCACACAACATTACCTGGAAAGGAAACATATCACACAACATTACCTGGAAAGGAAACATATCACACAACATTACCTGGAAAGGAAACATATCACAACATTAACTGGAAAGGAAACATATCACACAACATTACCTGGAAAGGAAACATATCACACAACATTACCTGGAAAGGAAACATATCACACAACATTACCTGGAAAGGAAACATATCACACAATATTACCTGGAAAGGAAACATATCACACAACATTACCTGGAAAGGAAACATATCACACAACATTACCTGGAAAGGAAACATATCACACAACATTACCTGAAAGGAAACATATCACACAATATTACCTGGAAAGGAAACATATCACACAACATTACCTGGAAAGGAAACATATCACACAACATTACCTGGAAAGGAAACATATCACACAACATTACCTGGAAAGGAAACATATCACACAACATTACCTGGAAAGGAAACATATCACACAACATTACCTGAAAGGAAACATATCACACAACATTACCTGAAAGGAAACATCACACAACATTACCTGGAAAGGAAACATATCACACAACATTACCTGAAAGGAAACATATCACAACATTACCTGGAAAGGAAACATATCACACAACATTACCTGAAAGGAAACATATCACACAATATTACCTGGAAAGGAAACATATCACACAACATTACCTGAAAGGAAACATATCACACAACATTACCTGAAAGGAAACATATCACACAACATTACCTGGAAAGGAAACATATCACACAACATTACCTGAAAGGAAACATATCACACAACATTACCTGGAAAGGAAACATATCACACAATATTACCTGGAAAGGAAACATATCACACAACATTACCTGAAAGGAAACATATCACACAACATTACCTGGAAAGGAAACATATCACACAACATTACCTGGAAAGGAAACATATCACACAACATTACCTGAAAGGAAACATATCACACAACATTACCTGAAAGGAAACATATCACACAACATTACCTGAAAGGAAACATATCACACAACATTACCTGAAAGGAAACATATCACACAACATTACCTGAAAGGAAACATATCACACAACATTACCTGGAAAGGAAACATATCACACAACATTACCTGGAAAGGAAACATATCACAACATTACCTGAAAGGAAACATATCACACAACATTACCTGAAAGGAAACATATCACACAACATTACCTGAAAGGAAACATATCACACAACATTACCTGGAAAGGAAACATATCACACAACATTACCTGGAAAGGAAACATATCACACAACATTACCTGGAAAGGAAATATCACACAACATTACCTGAAAGGAAACATATCACACAACATTACCTGAAAGGAAACATATCACACAACATTACCTGGAAAGGAAACATATCACACAACATTACCTGAAAGGAAACATATCACACAACATTACTCTGAAAGGAAACATATCACACAACATTACCTGAAAGGAAACATATCACACAACATTACCTGAAAGGAAACATATCACACAACATTACCTGAAAGGAAACATATCACAACATTACCTGAAAGGAAACATATCACACAACATTACCTGGAAAGGAAACATATCACACAACATTACCTGAAAGGAAACATATCACAACATTACCTGAAAGGAAACATATCACACAACATTACCTGGAAAGGAACATATCACACAACATTACCTGGAAAGGAAACATATCACACAACATTACCTGAAAGGAAACATATCACACAACATTACCTGGAAAGGAAACATATCACACAACATTACCTGAAAGGAAACATATCACACAACATTACCTGAAAGGAAACATATCACACAACATTACCTGGAAAGGAAACATATCACACAACATTACCTGGAAAGGAAACATATCACAACATTACCTGGAAAGGAAACATACACAACATTACCTGGAAAGGAAACATATCACACAACATTACCTGGAAAGGAAACATATCACACAATATTACCTGAAAGGAAATATATCACACAACATTACCTGAAAGGAAACATATCACACAACATTACCTGAAAGGAAACATATCACACAACATTACCTGAAAGGAAACATATCACACAACATTACCTGAAAGGAAACATATCACACAACATTACCTGGAAAGGAAACATATCACACAACATTACCTGAAAGGAAACATATCACAACATTACCTGGAAAGGAAATATCACACAACATTACCTGAAAGGAAACATCACACAACATTACCTGGAAAGGAAACATATCACACAACATTACCTGAAAGGAAACATATCACACAACATTACCTGAAAGGAAACATATCACAATATTACCTGAAAGGAAACATATCACACAACATTACCTGGAAAGGAAACATATCACACAACATTACCTGAAAGGAAACATATCACACAACATTACCTGAAAGGAAACATATCACACAACATTACCTGAAAGGAAACATATCACACAACATTACCTGAAAGGAAACATATCACACAACATTACCTGAAAGGAAACATATCACACAACATTACCTGGAAAGGAAACATATCACAACATTACCTGAAAGGAAACATATCACACAACATTACCTGAAAGGAAACATATCACACAACATTACCTGAAAGGAAACATATCACACAACATTACCTGGAAAGGAAACATATCACACAACATTACCTGAAAGGAAACATATCACACAACATTACCTGGAAAGGAAACATATCACACAACATTACCTGAAAGGAAACATATCACACAACATTACCTGAAAGGAAACATATCACACAACATTACCTGGAAAGGAAACATATCACACAACATTACCTGGAAAGGAAACATATCACACAACATTACCTGGAAAGGAAATATATCACACAACATTACCTGGAAAGGAAACATATCACACAACATTACCTGGCAAGGAAACATATCACACAACATTACCTGAAAGGAAACATATCACACAACATTACCTGAAAGGAAACATATCACACAACATTACCTGGAAAGGAAACATATCACACAACATTACCTGGAAGGAAACATATCACACAACATTACCTGGAAAGGAAACATATCACACAACATTACCTGAAAGGAAACATATCACACAACATTACCTGAAAGGAAACATATCACACAACATTACCTGAAAGGAAACATATCACACAACATTACCTGAAAGGAAACATATCACACAACATGCCCTGGAAAGGAAACATATCACACAACATTACCTGGAAAGGAAACATATCACACAACATTACCTGGAAAGGAAACATATCACACAACATTACCTGGAAAGGAAACATATCACACAACATTACCTGGAAAGGAAACATATCACACAACATTACCTGGAAAGGAAACATATCACACAACATTACCTGGAAAGGAAACATATCACACAACATTACCTGAAAGGAAACATATCACACAACATTACCTGGAAAGGAAACATATCACACAACATTACCTGGAAAGGAAACATATCACACAACATTACCTGAAAGGAAACATATCACACAACATTACCTGAAAGGAAACATATCACACAACATTACCTGGAAAGGAAACATATCACACAACATTACCTGGAAAGGAAACATATCACACAACATTACCTGGAAATGAAACATGTCACACAAAATTACATGAAAAAGAAACATATCACACAACATTACCTGGAAAGGAAACATATCACACAAAATTACCTGGAAAGGAAACATATAACACAACATTACCTGAAA
This sequence comes from Eriocheir sinensis, assembly GCF_024679095.1. Lineage (NCBI taxonomy): Eukaryota > Metazoa > Arthropoda > Malacostraca > Decapoda > Varunidae > Eriocheir > Eriocheir sinensis. The sequence continues at coordinate 16,330 of NW_026112223.1, forward strand.
GGAAACATATCACACAACATTACCTGGAAAGGAAACATATCACAACATTACCTGGAAAGGAAACATATCACACAACATTACCTGGAAAGGAAACATATCACACAACATTACCTGGAAAGGAAACATATCACACAACATTACCTGGAAAGGAAACATATCACACAACATTACCTGGAAAGGAAACATATCACACAACATTACCTGGAAAGGAAAAATATCACAACATTACCTGGAAAGGAAACATATCACACAACATTACCTGAAAGGAAACATATCACAACATTACCTGAAAGGAAACATATCACACAACATTACCTGAAAGGAAACATATCACCCAACATTACCTGGAAAGGAAACCTATCACACAACATTACCTGGAAAGGAAACATATCACACAACATTACCTGAAAGGAAACATATCACAACATTACCTGGAAAGGAAACATATCACAACATTACCTGGAAAGGAAACATATCACACAACATTAACTTGAAAGGAAACATAACTCACAACATTACCTGGAAAGGAAACATATCACACAACATTACCTGGAAAGGAAACATATCACAACATTACCTGGAAAGGAAACATATCACACAACATTACCTGAAAGGAAACATATCACACAACATTACCTGGAAAGGAAACATATCACACAACATTACCTGGAAAGGAAACATATCACACAACATTACCTGGAAAGGAAACATATCACACAACATTACCTGAAAGGAAACATATCACACAACATTACCTGGAAAGGAAACATATCACACAACATTACCTGAAAGGAAACATATCACACAACATTACCTGAAAGGAAACATATCACAACATTACCTGAAAGGAAACATATCACACAACATTACCTGGAAAGGAAACATATCACACAACATTACCTGGAAAGGAAACATATCACACAACATTACCTGGAAAGGAAACATATCACACAACATTACCTGAAAGGAAACATATCACACAACATTACCTGGAAAGGAAACATATCACACAACATTACCTGAAAGGAAACATATCACACAACATTACCTGAAAGGAAACATATCACACAACATTACCTGAAAGGAAACATATCACACAACATTACCTGGAAAGGAAACATATCACACAACATTACCTGGAAAGGAAACATATCACACAACATTACCTGAAAGGAAACATATCACACAACATTACCTGGAAAGGAAACATATCACACAACATTACCTGGAAAGGAAACATATCACACAACATTACCTGAAAGGAAACATATCACACAACATTACCTGGAAAGGAAACATATCACACAACATTACCTGAAAGGAAACATATCACAACATTACCTGGAAAGGAAACATATCACACAACATTACCTGAAAGGAAACATATCACACAACATTACCTGAAAGGAAACATATCACACAACATTACCTGGAAAGGAAACATATCACACAACATTACCTGAAAGGAAACATATCACAACATTACCTGAAAGGAAACATATCACACAACATTACCTGGAAAGGAAACATATCACACAATATTACCTGGAAAGGAAACATAACACAACATTACCTGAAAGGAAACATATCACACAACATTACCTGGAAAGGAAACATATCACACAACTTTATCTGGAGAGGAAACATATCACACAACATTACCTGGAGAGGGAACATATCACACAACATTACCTTAAAGAGGAAACATATCACACAACATTACCTGGAGAGGAAAGATATCACACAATAGTACCTGGAGTGGAAACATATCACACAACATTACCTGGATAGGGAACATATCACACAACAATACCTGGAAAGCAAACATATCAAACAACATTACCTGGAAAGGAAACATATCACACAACATTACCTGAAAGGAAACATATCACAACATTACCTGAAAGGAAACATATCACACAACATTACCTGGAAAGGAAACATATCACACAACATTACCTGAAAGGAAACATATCACACAACATTACCTGTAAAGGAAACATATCACACAACATTACCTGGGAGGAAACATATCACACAACATTACCTGGATAGTAAACATATCACACAACATTACCTGGAAAGGAAACATATCACACAACATTACCTGGATAGTAAACATATCACACAACATTACCTGGAAAGGAAACATATCACACAACATTACCTGGAAAGGAAACATATCACAACATTACCTGAAAGGAAACATATCACACAACATTACCTGAAAGGAAACATATCACACAACATTACCTGGAAAGAAAACATATCACACAACATTACCTGGAAAGGAAACATATCACACAACATTACCTGGAAAGGAAACATATCACACAACATTACCTGGATAGTAAACATATCACACAACATTACCTGGAAAGGAAACATATCACACAACATTACCTGGGAGGAAACATATCACACAACATTACCTGGATAGTAAACATATCACACAACATTACCTGGAAAGGTAACATATCACACAACATTACCTGGATAGTAAACATATCACACAACATTACCTGGAAAGGAAACATATCACACAACATTACCTGAAAGGAAACATATCACACAACATTACCTGGAAAGGAAACATATCACACAACATTACCTGAAAGGAAACATATCACACAACATTACCTGAAAGGAAACATATCACACAACATTACCTGGAAAGGAAACATATCACACAACATTACCTGAAAGGAAACATATCACACAACATTACCTGAAAGGAAACATATCACACAACATTACCTGGAAAGGAAACATATCACACAACATTACCTGGAAAGGAAACATATCACACAACATTACCTGAAAGGAAACATATCACACAACATTACCTGAAAGGAAACATATCACACAACATTACCTGGAAAGGAAACATATCACACAACATTACCTGAAAGGAAACATATCACACAACATTACCTGAAAGGAAACATATCACACAACATTACCTGGAAAGGAAACATATCACACAACATTACCTGAAAGGAAACATATCACACAACATTACCTGGAAAGGAAACATATCACACAACATTACCTGGAAAGGAAACATATCACACAACATTACCTGAAAGGAAACATATCACACAACATTACCTGAAAGGAAACATATCACACAACATTACCTGAAAGGAAATATATCACACAACATTACCTGGAAAGGAAACATATCACACAACATTACCTGAAAGGAAACATATCACACAACATTACCTGAAAGGAAACATATCACACAACATTACCTGAAAGGAAACATATCACAACATTACCTGGAAAGGAAACATATCACACAACATTACCTGGAAAGGAAACATATCACACAACATTACCTGAAAGGAAACATATCACACAACATTACCTGGAAAGGAAACATATCACACAACATTACCTGGAAAGGAAACATATCACACAACATTACCTGGAAAGGAAACATATCACACAACATTACCTGGAAAGGAAACATATCACACAACATTACCTGAAAGGAAACATATCACACAACATTACCTGGAAAGGAAACATATCACACAACATTACCTGAAAGGAAACATATCACACAACATTACCTGGAAAGGAAACATATCACACAACATTACCTGGAAAGGAAACATATCACACAACATTACCTGGAAAGGAAATATCACACAACATTACCTGAAAGGAAACATATCACACAACATTACCTGGAAAGGAAACATATCACACAACATTACCTGAAAGGAAACATATCACACAACATTACCTGAAAGGAAACATATCACACAACATTACCTGGAAAGGAAACATATCACACAACATTACCTGGAAAGGAAATATATCACACAACATTACCTGAAAGGAAACATATCACACAACATTACTGGAAAGGAAACATCACACAACATTACCTGAAAGGAAACATATCACACAACATTACCTGGAAAGGAAACATATCACACAACATTACCTGAAAGGAAACATATCACACAACATTACCTGAAAGGAAACATATCACACAACATTACCTGGAAAGGAAATATCACACAACATTACCTGAAAGGAAACATATCACACAACATTACCTGAAAGGAAACATATCACAACATTACCTGGAAAGGAAACATATCACACAACATTACCTGGAAAGGAAACATATATCACAACATTACCTGAAAGGAAACATATCACACAACATTACCTGGAAAGGAAACATATCACACAACATTACCTGGAAAGGAAACATATCACACAACATTACCTGGAAAGGAAACATATCACACAACATTACCTGAAAGGAAACATATCACACAACATTACCTGGAAAGGAAACATATCACACAACATTACCTGAAAGGAAACATATCACACAACATTACCTGGAAAGGAAACATATCACACAACATTACCTGAAAGGAAACATATCACACAACATTACCTGAAAGGAAACATATCACACAACATTACCTGAAAGGAAACATATCACACAACATTACCTGGAAAGGAAACATATCACACAACATTACCTGAAAGGAAACATATCACACAACATTACCTGAAAGGAAACATATCACAACATTACCTGAAAGGAAACATATCACACAACATTACCTGGAAAGGAAACATATCACACAACATTACCTGGAAAGGAAACATATCACACAACATTACCTGGAAAGGAAACATATCACACAACATTACCTGAAAGGAAACATATCACACAACATTACCTGGAAAGGAAACATATCACACAACATTACCTGAAAGGAAACATATCACAACATTACCTGAAAGGAAACATATCACACAACATTACCTGGAAAGGAAACATATCACACAACATTACCTGAAAGGAAACATATCACACAACATTACCTGAAAGGAAACATATCACACAACATTACCTGAAAGGAAACATATCACAACATTACCTGAAAGGAAACATATCACACAACATTACCTGAAAGGAAACATATCACACAACATTACCTGAAAGGAAATATATCACACAACATTACCTGGAAAGGAAACATATCACACAACATTACCTGAAAGGAAACATATCACACAACATTACCTGGAAAGGAAACATATCACACAACATTACCTGGAAAGGAAACATATCACACAACATTACCTGAAAGGAAACATATCACACAACATTACCTGGAAAGGAAACATATCACACAACATTACCTGGAAAGGAAACATATCACACAACATTACCTGGAAAGGAAACATATCACACAACATTACCTGAAAGGAAACATATCACACAACATTACCTGGAAAGGAAACATATCACACAACATTACCTGGAAAGGAAACATATCACACAACATTACCTGGAAAGGAAACATATCACACAACATTACCTGAAAGGAAACATATCACACAACATTACCTGAAAGGAAACATATCACACAACATTACCTGAAAGGAAACATATCACACAACATTACCTGAAAGGAAACATATCACACAACATTACCTGGAAAGGAAACATATCACACAACATTACCTGAAAGGAAACATATCACACAACATTACCTGGAAAGGAAACATATCACACAACATTACCTGAAAGGAAACATATCACACAACATTACCTGGAAAGGAAACATATCACACAACATTACCTGGAAAGGAAACATATCACAACATTACCTGGAAAGGAAACATATCACACAACATTACCTGAAAGGAAACATATCACACAACATTACCTGGAAAGGAAACATATCACACAACATTACCTGAAAGGAAAATATATCACAACATTACCTGGAAAGGAAACATATCACACAAAATTACCTTGAAAGTAAACATATCACACAACATTACATGTAAAGTAAACATATCACACAACATTACCTGGAAAGGAAACATATCACACAACATTACCTGGAAAGGAAACATATCACACAACATTACCTGGAAAGGAAACATATCACACAACATTACCTGGAAAGGAAACATATCACACAACATTACCTGAAAGGAAACATATCACAACATTACCTGAAAGGAAACATATCACACAACATTACCTGAAAGGAAACATATCACACAACATTACCTGGAAAGGAAACATATCACACAACATTACCTGGAAAGGAAACATATCACACAACATTACCTGAAAGGAAACATATCACACAACATTACCTGAAAGGAAACATATCACACAACATTACCTGAAAGGAAACATATCACACAACATTACCTGAAAGGAAACATATCACACAACATTACCTGGAAAGGAAACATATCACACAACATTACCTGGAAAGGAAACATATCACACAACATTACCTGAAAGGAAACATATCACACAACATTACCTGAAAGGAAACATATCACACAACATTACCTGGAAAGGAAACATATCACACAACATTACCTGGAAAGGAAACATATCACACAACATTACCTGAAAGGAAACATATCACACAACATTACCTGGAAAGGAAACATATCACACAACATTACCTGGAAAGGAAACATATCACACAACATTACCTGAAAGGAAACATATCACACAACATTACCTGAAAGGAAACATATCACACAACATTACCTGGAAAGGAAACATATCACACAACATTACCTGAAAGGAAACATATCACACAACATTACCTGGAAAGGAAACATATCACACAACATTACCTGGAAAGGAAACATATCACACAACATTACCTGAAAGGAAACATATCACACAACATTACCTGAAAGGAAACATATCACACAACATTACCTGGAAAGGAAACATATCACACAACATTACCTGGAAAGGAAACATATCACACAACATTACCTGGAAAGGAAACATATCACACAACATTACCTGAAAGGAAACATATCACACAACATTACCTGAAAGGAAACATATCACACAACATTACCTGAAAGGAAACATATCACACAACATTACCTGGAAAGGAAACATATCACACAACATTACCTGAAAGGAAACATATCACAACATTACCTGAAAGGAAACATATCACACAACATTACCTGGAAAGGAAACATATCACACAACATTACCTGGAAAGGAAACATATCACACAACATTACCTGAAAGGAAACATATCACACAACATTACCTGGAAAGGAAACATATCACACAACATTACCTGAAAGGAAACATATCACAACATTACCTGGAAAGGAAACATATCACACAACATTACCTGGAAAGGAAACATATCACACAACATTACCTGGAAAGGAAACATATCACACAACATTACCTGAAAGGAAACATATCACACAACATTACCTGGAAAGGAAACATATCACACAACATTACCTGAAAGGAAACATATCACAACATTACCTGGAAAGGAAACATATCACACAACATTACCTGAAAGGAAACATATCACACAACATTACCTGGAAAGGAAACATATCACACAACATTACCTGGAAAGGAAACATATCACACAACATTACCTGAAAGGAAACATATCACACAACATTACCTGGAAAGGAAACATATCACACAACATTACCTGGAAAGGAAACATATCACACAACATTACCTGAAAGGAAACATATCACACAACATTACCTGGAAAGGAAACATATCACACAACATTACCTGAAAGGAAACATCACACAACATTACCTGGAAAGGAAACATATCACAACATTACCTGAAAGGAAACATATCACACAACATTACCTGGAAAGGAAACATATCACACAACATTACCTGGAAAGGAAACATATCACACAACATTACCTGGAAAGGAAACATATCACACAACATTACCTGAAAGGAAACATATCACACAACATTACCTGGAAAGGAAACATATCACACAACATTACCTGAAAGGAAACATATCACACAACATTACCTGGAAAGGAAACATCACACAACATTACCTGAAAGGAAACATATCACACAACATTACCTGAAAGGAAACATATCACACAACATTACCTGAAAGGAAACATATCACACAACATTACCTGAAAGGAAATATATCACACAACATTACCTGGAAAGGAAACATATCACACAACATTACCTGAAAGGAAACATATCACACAACATTACCTGAAAGGAAACATATCACACAACATTACCTGGAAAGGAAACATATCACAACATTACCTGGAAAGGAAACATCACACAACATTACCTGGAAAGGAAACATATCACACAACATTACCTGGAAAGGAAACATATCACACAACATTACCTGAAAGGAAACATATCACACAACATTACCTGGAAAGGAAACATATCACACAACATTACCTGGAAAGGAAACATATCACACAACATTACCTGAAAGGAAACATATCACACAACATTACCTGAAAGGAAACATATCACACAACATTACCTGGAAAGGAAACATATCACACAACATTACCTGGAAAGGAAACATATCACACAACATTACCTGAAAGGAAACATATCACACAACATTACCTGAAAGGAAACATATCACACAACATTACCTGGAAAGGAAACATATCACACAACATTACCTGAAAGGAAACATATCACACAACATTACCTGGAAAGGAAATATATCACACAACATTACCTGGAAAGGAAACATATCACAACATTACCTGAAAGGAAACATATCACACAACATTACCTGGAAAGGAAACATATCACACAACATTACCTGAAAGGAAACATATCACACAACATTACCTGGAAAGGAAACATATCACACAACATTACCTGGAAAGGAAACATATCACACAACATTACCTGGAAAGGAAACATATCACACAACATTACCTGGAAAGGAAACATATCACACAACATTACCTGGAAAGGAAACATATCACACAACATTACCTGAAAGGAAACATATCACACAACATTACCTGGAAAGGAAACATATCACAACATTACCTGAAAGGAAACATATCACACAACATTACCTGGAAAGGAAATATATCACACAACATTACCTGAAAGGAAACATATCACACAACATTACCTGAAAGGAAACATATCACACAACATTACCTGGAAAGGAAACATATCACACAACATTACCTGGAAAGGAAACATATCACACAACATTACCTGAAAGGAAACATATCACACAACATTACCTGAAAGGAAACATATCACACAACATTACCTGAAAGGAAACATATCACACAACATTACCTGGAAAGGAAACATATCACACAACATTACCTGAAAGGAAACATATCACACAACATTACCTGGAAAGGAAACATATCACACAACATTACCTGGAAAGGAAACATATCACACAACATTACCTGGAAAGGAAACATATCACACAACATTACCTGAAAGGAAACATATCACACAACATTACCTGGAAAGGAAACATATCACACAACATTACCTGAAAGGAAACATATCACACAACATTACCTGAAAGGAAACATATCACACAACATTACCTGAAAGGAAATATATCACACAACATTACCTGAAAGGAAACATATCACACAACATTACCTGGAAAGGAAACATATCACACAACATTACCTGGAAAGGAAACATATCACACAACATTACCTGAAAGGAAACATATCACACAACATTACCTGAAAGGAAACATATCACACAACATTACCTGGAAAGGAAACATATCACACAACATTACCTGAAAGGAAACATATCACACAACATTACCTGGAAAGGAAACATATCACACAACATTACCTGAAAGGAAACATATCACACAACATTACCTGAAAGGAAACATATCACACAACATTACCTGGAAAGGAAACATATCACGCAACATTACCTGAAAGGAAACATATCACACAACATTACCTGGAAAGGAAACATATCACACAACATTACCTGAAAGGAAACATATCACACAACATTACCTGAAAGGAAACATATCACACAACATTACCTGAAAGGAAACATATCACACAACATTACCTGAAAGGAAACATATCACACAACATTACCTGGAAAGGAAACATATCACACAACATTACCTGGAAAGGAAACATATCACGCAACATTACCTGAAAGGAAACATATCACACAACATTACCTGAAAGGAAACATATCACAACATTACCTGAAAGGAAACATATCACACAACATTACCTGAAAGGAAACATATCACACAACATTACCTGAAAGGAAACATATCACACAACATTACCTGGAAAGGAAACATATCACACAACATTACCTGGAAAGGAAACATATCACACAACATTACCTGAAAGGAAACATATCACAACATTACCTGGAAAGGAAACATATCACACAACATTACCTGAAAGGAAACATATCACACAACATTACCTGAAAGGAAACATATCACACAACATTACCTGAAAGGAAACATATCACAACATTACCTGGAAAGGAAACATATCACACAACATTACCTGAAAGGAAACATATCACACAACATTACCTGAAAGGAAACATATCACACAACATTACCTGGAAAGGAAACATATCACACAACATTACCTGAAAGGAAACATATCACACAACATTACCTGGAAAGGAAACATATCACAACATTACCTGAAAGGAAACATATCACACAACATTACCTGAAAGGAAACATATCACAACATTACCTGAAAGGAAACATATCACACAACATTACCTGAAAGGAAACATATCACACAACATTACCTGAAAGGAAACATATCACACAACATTACCTGAAAGGAAACATATCACACAACATTACCTGGAAAGGAAACATATCACACAACATTACCTGAAAGGAAACATATCACACAACATTACCTGAAAGGAAACATATCACACAACATTACCTGAAAGGAAACATATCACACAACATTACCTGAAAGGAAACATATCACACAACATTACCTGGAAAGGAAACATATCACACAACATTACCTGAAAGGAAACATATCACACAACATTACCTGAAAGGAAACATATCACACAACATTACCTGGAAAGGAAACATATCACACAACATTACCTGAAAGGAAACATATCACACAACATTACCTGAAAGGAAACATATCACACAACATTACCTGAAAGGAAACATATCACACAACATTACCTGGAAAGGAAACATATCACACAACATTACCTGAAAGGAAACATATCACACAACATTACCTGGGAAGGAAACATATCACACAACATTACCGTGAAAGAAAACATATCACAGAACATTCCCTGATAAGGAAACATATCACACAATATTACCTGGAAAGGAAACATATCACACAACATTACCTGGAAAGGAAACATATCACACAACATTACCTGGAAAGGAAACATATCACACAACATTACCTGGAAAGGAAACATGTCACACAATATTACCTGAAAAGGAAACATGTCACACAATATTACCTGAAAAGGAAACATATCACACAACATTACCTGAAAGGAAACATATCACACAACATTACCTGGAAAGGAAACATATCACACAACATTACCTGAAAGGAAACATATCACACAACATTACCTGAAAGGAAACATATCACACAACATTACCTGGAAAGGAAACATATCACACAACATTACCTGAAAGGAAACATATCACAACATTACCTGGAAAGGAAACATATCACACAACATTACCTGAAAGGAAACATATCACACAACATTACCTGAAAGGAAACATATCACACAACATTACCTGAAAGGAAACATATCACACAACATTACCTGGAAAGGAAACATATATCACAACATTACCTGAAAGGAAACATATCACACAACATTACCTGAAAGGAAACATATCACACAACATTACCTGGAAAGGAAACATATCACACAAAATTACCTGAAAAGGAAACATATCACAACATTACCTGGAAAGGAAACATATCACACAACATTACCTGAAAGGAAACATATCACACAACATTACCTGGAAAGGAAACATATCACACTATATTACCTGGAAAGGAAACATATCACACAACATTACCTGAAAGGAAACATATCACACAACATTACCTGAAAGGAAACATATCACACAACATTACCTGAAAGGAAACATATCACACAACATTACCTGAAAGGAAACATATCACACAACATTACCTGAAAGGAAACATATATCACACAACATTACCTGGAAAGGAAACATATCACACAACATTACCTGAAAGGAAACATATCACACAACATTACCTGAAAGGAAACATATCACAACATTACCTGAAAGGAAACATATCACACAACATTACCTGGAAAGGAAACATATCACACAACATTACCTGAAAGGAAACATATCACACAACATTACCTGGAAAGGAAACATATCACACAACATTACCTGGAAAGGAAACATATCACACAACATTACCTGAAAGGAAACATATCACAACATTACCTGGAAAGGAAACATATCACACAACATTACCTGAAAGGAAACATATCACACAACATTACCTGGAAAGGAAACATATCACACAACATTACCTGAAAGGAAACATATCACACAACATTACCTGAAAGGAAACATATCACAACATTACCTGAAAGGAAACATATCACACAACATTACCTGAAAGGAAACATATCACACAACATTACCTGGAAAGGAAACATATCACACAACATTACCTGAAAGGAAACATATCACACAACATTACCTGAAAGGAAACATATCACACAACGTTACCTGGAAAGGAAACATATCACACAACATTACCTGGAAAGGAAATATATCACACAACATTACCTGGCAAGGAAACATATCACACAACATTACCTGGAAAGGAAACATATCACACAACATTACCTGAAAGGAAACATATCTGACAACATTACCTGCAAAGGAAACATATCACACAACATTACCTGCAAAGGAAACATATCACACAACATTACCTGGAAAGGAAACATATCACACAACATTACCTGGAAAGGAAACATATCACACAACATTACCTGGAAAGGAAACATATCACACAACATTACCTGGAAAGGAAACATATCACACAACATTACCTGAAAGGAAACATATCACACAACATTACCTGGAAAGGAAACATATCACACAACATTACCTGGAAAGGAAACATATCACACAACATTACCTGGAAAGGAAACATATCACACAACATTACCTGAAAGGAAACATATCACAACATTACCTGGAAAGGAAACATATCACACAACATTACCTGGAAAGGAAACATATCACACAACATTACCTGGAAAGGAAACATATCACACAACATTACCTGGAAAGGAAACATATCACACAACATTACCTGAAAGGAAACATATCACACAACATTACCTGGAAAGGAAACATATCACACAACATTACCTGAAAGGAAACATATCACACAACATTACCTGGAAAGGAAACATATCACACAACATTACCTGAAAGGAAATATATCACACAACATTACCTGAAAGGAAACATATCACACAACATTACCTGAAAGGAAACATATCACACAACATTACCTGGAAAGGAAACATATCACACAACATTACCTGGAAAGGAAACATATCACACAACATTACCTGAAAGGAAACATATCACACAACATTACCTGAAAGGAAACATATCACACAACATTACCTGAAAGGAAACATATCACACAACATTACCTGGAAAGGAAACATATCACACAACATTACCTGGAAAGGAAACATATCACACAACATTACCTGAAAGGAAACATATCACACAACATTACCTGGAAAGGAAACATATCACAACATTACCTGAAAGGAAACATATCACACAACATTACCTGAAAGGAAACATATCACACAACATTACCTGGAAAGGAAACATATCACACAACATTACCTGAAAGGAAACATATCACACAACATTACCTGAAAGGAAACATATCACACAACATTACCTGAAAGGAAACATATCACACAACATTACCTGGAAAGGAAACATATCACACAACATTACCTGAAAGGAAACATATCACACAACATTACCTGAAAGGAAACATATCACACAACATTACCTGAAAGGAAACATATCACACAACATTACCTGGAAAGGAAACATATCACACAACATTACCTGGAAAGGAAACATATCACACAACATTACCTGGAAAGGAAACATATCACACAACATTACCTGGAAAGGAAACATATAACACAAAATTACCTGGAAAGGAAACATATCACACAACATTACCTGGAAAGGAAACATATCACACAACATTACCTGGAAAGGAAACATATCACACAACATTACCTGAAAGGAAACATATCACACAACATTACCTGGAAAGGAAACATATCACACAACATTACCGTGAGATGAAACATATCACACAACATTACCTGTAAAGGAAACATATCACACAACATTACCTGGAAAGGAAACATATCACACAACATTACCTGGAAAGGAAACATATCACACAACATTACCTGGAAAGGAAACATATACCACAACATTACCTGGAAAGGAAACATATCACACAACATTACCTGGAAAGGAAACATATCACACAACATTACCTGGAAAGGAAACATATCACACAACATTACCTGGAAAGGAAACATATCACACAACATTACCTGAAAGGAAACATATCACAACATTACCTGAAAGGAAACATATCACACAACATTACCTGGAAAGGAAACATATCAAACAACATTACCACGAAAGGAAACAAATCACACAACAATACCTGGAAAGGAAACATATCACACAACATTACCTGGAAAGGAAACATATCACACAACATTACCTGAAAGGAAACATATCACACAACATTACCTGGAAAGGAAACATATACCACAACATTACCTGGGAAGGACACATATCACACAACATTACCTGAAAATGAAACATATCACACAACATTACCTGGAAAGGAAACATATCACACAACATTACCTGGGAAGGAAACATATCACTCAACATTACCTGGAAAGGAAACATATCACAAAACATTACCTGATAAGAAAACATATCACACAACATTACATGGAAAGGAAACATATCACACAACATTACCTGGAAAGGAAACATATCACACAACATTACCTGGAAAGGAAACATATCACACAACATTACCTGGAAAGGAAACATATCACACAACATTACCTGGAAAGGAAACATATCACACAACATTACCTGAAAAGGAAACATATCACACAATATTACCTGGAAAGGAAACATATCACACAACATTACCTGTTAAGGAAACATATCACACAACATTACCTGGAAAGGAAACATATCACACAACATTACCTGAAAGGAAACATATCACACAACATTACCTGGAAAGGAAACATATCACAACATTACCTGAAAGGAAACATATCACACAACATTACCTGGAAAGGAAACATATCACACAACATTACCTGGAAAGGAAACATATCACACAACATTACCTGAAAGGAAACATATCACACAACATTACCTGAAAGGAAACATATCACACAACATTACCTGAAAGGAAACATATCACACAACATTACCTGGAAAGGAAACATATCACACAACATTACCTGAAAGGAAACATATCACACAACATTACCTGGAAAGGAAACATATCACACAACATTACCTGAAAGGAAACATATCACACAACATTACCTGGAAAGGAAACATATCACACAACATTACCTGGAAAGGAAACATATCACACAACATTACCTGAAAGGAAACATATCACACAACATTACCTGGAAAGGAAACATATCACACAACATTACCTGAAAGGAAACATATCACACAACATTACCTGAAAGGAAACATATCACACAACATTACCTGAAAGGAAACATATCACACAACATTACCTGAAAGGAAACATATCACACAACATTACCTGAAAGGAAACATATCACACAACATTACCTGAAAGGAAACATATCACAACATTACCTGGAAAGGAAACATATCACACAACATTACCTGAAAGGAAACATATCACACGACATTACCTGGAAAGGAAACATATCACACAACATTACCTGGAAAGGAAACATATCACACAACATTACCTGGAAAGGAAACATATCACACAACATTACCTGGAAAGGAAACATATCCAACAAAATTAACTGGAAAGGAAACATATCACACAACATTACCTGAAAGGAAACATATCACACACCATTACCTGGAAAGGAAACATATCACACAACATTACCTGGAAAGGAAACATATCACACAACATTACCTGGACAGGAAACATATCACAACATTACCTGGAAAGGAAACATATCACAACATTACCTGAAAGGAAACATATCACAACATTACCTGAAAGGAAACATATCACACAACATTACCTGAAAGGAAACATATCACACAACATTACCTGGAAAGGAAACATATCACACAACATTACCTGGAAAGGAAACAAATCACACAACATTACCTGAAAGGAAACATATACCACTACATTACCTGTAAAGGAAACATATCACACAACAGTACCTGGAAAGGAAACATATCACACAACATTACCTGGAAAGGAAACATATCACACACCATTACCTGAAAGGAAACATATCACACAACATTACCTGGAAAGGAAACATATCACACAACATTACCTGAAAGGAAACATATCACACAACATTACCTGGAAAGGAAACATATATCACAACATTACCTGAAAGGAAACATATCACACAACATTACCTGGAAAGGAAACATATCACACAACATTACCTGAAAGGAAACATATCACACAACATTACCTGGAAAGGAAACATATCACACAACATTACCTGAAAGGAAACATATCACACAACATTACCTGGAAAGGAAACATATCACACAACATTACCTGGAAAGGAAACATATCACACAACATTACCTGGAAATGAAACATATCACACAACATTACCTGAAAGGAAACATATCACACAACATTACCTGGAAAGGAAACATATCACACAACATTACCTGAAAGGAAACATATCACACAACATTACCTGGAAAGGAAACATATCACACAACATTACCTGAAAGGAAACATATCACACAACATTACCTGAAAGGAAACATATCACACAACATTACCTGAAAGGAAACATATCACACAACATTACCTGGAAAGGAAACATATCACAACATTACCTGAAAGGAAACATATCACACAACATTACCTGAAAGGAAACATATCACACAACATTACCTGAAAGGAAACATCACACAACATTATCTGGAAAGGAATCATATCACACAGCATTACCTGGAAAGGAAACATATCACACAACATTACCTGGAAAGGAAACATATCACACAACATTACCTGGAAAGGAAACATATCACACAACATTACCTGGAAAGGAAACATATCACAGAACATTACCTGAAAGGAAACATATCACACAACATTACCTGGAAAGGAAACATATCACAACATTACCTGGAAAGGAAATATATCACACAACATTACCTGAAAGGAAACATATCACACAACATTACCTGAAAGGAAACATATCACACAACATTACCTGGAAAGGAAACATATCACACAACATTACCTGAAAGGAAACATATCACACAACATTACCTGGAAAGGAAACATATCACACAACATTACCTGGAAAGGAAACATATCACACAACATTACCTGGAAAGGAAACATATCACACATTACCTGAAAGGAAACATACACAACATTACCTGGAAAGGAAACATATCACACAACATTACCTGGAAAGGAAACATATCACACAACATTACCTGGAAAGGAAACATATCACACAACATTACCTGGAAAGGAAACATATCACACAACATTACCTGGAAAGGAAACATATCACACAACATTACCTGAAAGGAAACATATCACACAACATTACCTGGAAAGGAAATATATCACACAACATTACCTGAAAGGAAACATATCACACAACATTACCTGAAAGGAAACATATCACACAACATTACCTGAAAGGAAACATATCACACAACATTACCTGAAAGGAAACATATCACACAACATTACCTGGAAAGGAAACATATCACAACATTACCTGAAAGGAAACATATCACACAACATTACCTGGAAAGGAAACATATCACACAACATTACCTGGAAAGGAAACATATCACACAACATTACCTGAAAGGAAACATATCACACAACATTACCTGGAAAGGAAACATATCACACAACATTACCTGAAAGGAAACATATCACACAACATTACCTGAAAGGAAACATATCACACAACATTACCTGAAAGGAAACATATCACACAACATTACCTGGAAAGGAAACATATCACACAACATTACCTGGAAAGGAAACATATCACACAACATTACCTGAAAGGAAACATATCACACAACATTACCTGGAAAGGAAACATATCACACAACATTACCTGGAAAGGAAACATATCACACAACATTACCTGGAAAGGAAACATATCACACAACATTACCTGAAAGGAAACATATCACACAACATTACCTGAAAGGAAACATATCACACAACATTACCTGGAAGGAAACATATCACACAACATTACCTGGAAAGGAAACATATCACACAACATTACCTGGAAAGGAAACATATCACACAACATTACCTGAAAGGAAACATATCACACAACATTACCTGGAAAGGAAACATATCACACAACATTACCTGGAAAGGAAACATATCACACAACATTACCTGAAAGGAAACATATCACACAACATTACCTGAAAGGAAACATATCACACAACATT
>NW_026112223.1:40000-62500 GCF_024679095.1 Eriocheir sinensis
ATGGCCGGAGGAGGGCGACGGATGGCACGATGAGCACGGAGCATAGCGCGGCAATGCCCCGCAGGAGGTCACTCTGGCCTTGCTGATGGTAGGCGTAGGCCAGGGTGGCCACGTGGCCGGACAGCAGCAGGAGCAGCAGCAGGCCGGCCACACACTTGTACGGGCGGCGCATAATAGCCTTGCATAGGCGTTGGCAGGGCGTTGGTAAACGCGACATTGTGCCTTCCATCGCTCCGTGTTTGTTGTTATTGTGTGTCTCAAGGAACACTTCACTTTGTGAGTTATCTTCGAGAGGTAATTCAACCGTTACGTGCATGTTGCTGTTAATGCACCTTTGCTGTCCATCCTCCACCGCCACCACCACCTCCCTCAGTTCCACTTCAAAGTCACCCACAGGGTGAGGATCACTGTCAGGGTCATCGTCAGGGTTGTCATCGTCAGGGTTGTCATCATCAGGGTTGTCTTTGTCCGGGGTGCTGGGTCCTGAGATGAAGCTCGCCAGGGTAGCGAGCAGCAGCCCCTGCAGGACCCACCACCAGTAGGTGAGGGTGTGCACGGCGTCTGGGGGTCCCAGGCCCAGTCCGTGCAGCAGGGGCTGTGCCTGCAGGTTGTTTAGCACGCGGAGGGCGCCTCGCGCGAGATCGTCACTATAGGTGACGTGAACGGCGAGCCACGCCCTACGCAGGGAATCATGTCCGTGCGTCAGGAGGAGGACGAGCACGGAGCACAGCGCGGCAATGCCCCGCAGGAGGTCACTCTGGTCCTGCTGATGGTAGGCGTAGGCCAGGGTGACCACGTGGCCGGCCAACAGCAGGAGCAGCAGCAGGCTGGCCACACACTTGTACGGGCGGCGCACAATAGCCTTGCGTAGGCATTGCCAGGGGGTCGATAAACGCGACATTGTGCCTTCCATCGCTCCGTGTTTGTTGTTATTGTGTGTCTGAAGGAACACTTCACCTTGTGAGTTATCATCGAGGGGTAATTCAACCCGCACGTCCATGTTGCTTTTATTGTATTTCTCAATGCTTGTTTGAGTTCGTGAGTTCTCTTCGAGGGGTATGTCCACCACTACGTGCATGGTGCTTTTATTGTGTTTTTGAGTGTTCGTCCGAGTTTGTGAGTTTTCTTGGAAGGGTAATTCCACCCTTACTTCCATGCAGCTTTGCTTTTGTTTTTGAATGTTTGCTTGTTTTTGTGGGTTAGCTGCGTGAGGCAATCCAAGCTTTATGTCCATTTAGCCTTCTGAAGGTTATCTTGGCTCGGGGGCCAGCCACGGGATTTTGATTTCTTGAGATGGGGGTATCTTTTTCCCTTTGCTTACCCTATACAGGGTTGAGATTTACCACATCACCTCGGTTTGAGATATGCCGTTTTAGGGAGCTCGGAGTTGACATTGCATGGGGCGAAATCTAGAGCTAGTTACACCTTTTGTAGGGAAGATCGCTACGGAAGCTGATTGGCTGGATGGAGGGAGTGTCTGGTTAGCTACGGGAGCTGATTGGCTGGATGGAGGGAGTGTCTGGTTAGCTACGGGAGCTGATTGGCTGGATGGAAGGAAGTCTTATTCTTAAAGGTATCGGCGCCTCGGTTCGCCTGTTTGAAAAGCCTCTCAAAAGTGGCTGTGGTTCTCATGGACTGTTTTGTGATGCTGGTGATAGTTGCACACGCCTTCTGCACCCCGAATGGTAAAATCACCCATGACAAACAGGTTAATCTTCTCTGTGGCCTTGGGAAACAGTCATAACGGGAGTCCGATTCGTTTGAAAATATGGGCCTTAGGAGTAAGAAGTTGGCATTTTCTCGCTTCAGTAATTGTTGAATCCCACTGTCTTAAAACATTATGCGAAACAAATCAATAAGATTAATAACAGGTGGAGGAGATTAATAGAAAAGGTAGGGGGGAAATTGGAGATGTACTAAACGCCATCTAAAGTCGATAGAGTGCTGCATAAATCATTCCCTATATAGGAGATGCATGATTACAGATACATCATGAGAGTCAACCACTGATTCCCGGTACCCTGACATGAAAATGAGTATAAATTCTGAGACACTGCAAGTTTAATATGGAATGAGAATATACGTTACGGATAAACAATCTCCGTGGCTCAAGATCTTATCAGACAATGATTCGGACAGGACTAGGCCGCCGCAGAGCTATTGAGTAAGGACTAATTTATCTGTTCATTCTATCTCTGTCTTCCGCACACCGAGGTCGGTATTATAAGACACTTTCGCTACTCACATCAGCGATTTCTAGAGGCCAAAGAGGGGGTCTGTCGGGTCCTAATGAGTGTTTCTTCAGGTTCACGGTATAGGAGAAGGGTCAGTCTCCCACCAGGGTCATAAAACTACTCCTGGAAATGCCCACAACTCCTACGAAAGCCTTGTCAAATGTGTGTTCTTGGGCGGCGAAATGTCTTGTAATACGACCCCAAGTCTCTAACACCACCAGCAAGGAAGGAACGAGGAATGGCGGCAGCAGGGCGACGCGCCGTGGCCTGACACTCGAAACGCCTCTGGTGGGTCTCTAGGAGCCGGAACTGGCTGACCCTGACTGCCTTGCTTCATCCGAGGGTGGCGGCCTGACAGCCCTCCTGCATCCCATCCACGAGGGACTCCACGCCGGGCGCCCACATTAATAATTCCTCGTGTCTATCAGCATTATAGCATCGTGGATATAGAGACAAGCTAATGAAGGTGTTCAGATCTGGAACCTTCAAGCAGAGTTTAATTGACGTGTAAGAAAACTGTGAGGCGATGCTCATGTATAGAGTCTGGAGGAGTAAAAGGGAAAAGCTCAGTTACTACTGTCCTTGTTTTTATTTTGGGTTGTCTTAAAAATGCTTTAAACATATTTAGTAAGGGTGCGTGTGTTTAACATCTCCCAAAGTCTTCACTGGATACTAATTTACGTCGTATTGGAGATCTGACATTTAGCAATAAATCATTAAACATTTCCTCTTAACATGATAAACTGGAATTCGATGTATTTTTTTATTGGTTGCAGTGGTACGATTCATATTATTTATTCGATGTATTTCTTATTTACTCGTATATGCTAATGCTGATCTTTACTAATAAGCCAAAACTGATGGTGATAGTGCTCAGCTGGTCGGATAAAAAAAAGTGACTTTCTTACATGAATAAAAATTGTTTTCGAAAGCTACACAACCTTCACATCTCCCATCCTGCGGTGGAGACTTTCCTGATGAGTCCTTACTCCCACGGTATGATTATACTCCGAAACAGTTGTGTTGTTATGTTTTTGTGTGTATCTACTGATGTCTTTTGGATTGCCAGCCTTTCGAACAATCAGCGTTTCAGTTTGTATATATGTCATCTGCGTCTGCATATTCGGTACATTTGTTTGACGATTTGAGCATTTGACGGTCGGTCTGTCTCTTTGCTTGTTATTCCCTATATTTGTCTTTCGGTTCGATTTTTTTTTTGTCTGTTTGCCTGTCTATCTGTCTGAATGTATATATACTTCTTTGTCTCTGTTTGTCTGTCTGTCTGTCTGTCTCTGTCACCCCTCCCCACACACACAGAGGTGCGAGCGCTCAAAATATAATTGTGTGTACACAAATGAATATTCATAAATACATTAACACATAGGCGGTGGCTGAGTGGTTAGCGTGCTGGGCTCACATTCAATACGCCATTGACAACGTCGGTTCGAATCCCCACGCTATCACCTGGGATTTTTCAGTCAACGTCGAGTGGCCTAAGACTACCCACATGCTGTCCAGAAGACCACCCATCGACCCGGACTCTACTCTAGAAAAAACCGTCCCGTGAATCAAGAATGAGTTCCCGGGGGCAGCTTGAGCCGAGCATAGCTGGCGCCACTATAAAAAAAAATTGCCTGCGCCATGACGGGCTTGAACCGACCATCTGGCCCCTGAAGAAAGCCTACCGGCGCTATAGGCAGGGATGTAAACACACACACACACACACACACACACACACACACACACACACACACACACAGGTGATTCTTTATCTTACAAACAAAAACCTTCCGACAGGTCCTTCATGTGGTCAAGGTGAGGCGGAGTCCTATGCGTGTTGTGTAACCTCATCATTAAGGGAAAGCTCCTCCTCTTGGCGGGGATAAACTTTACGATGAGTCTATGTTTGTGAAGATTATGATTTGATATGACGAAAGAGCTTGCATGGGTATAACAAAATAAAAGAAATGAGGGAGGCATTATCTCGGACGCGCAAGACGATAATAAATGTGAATAAAAGAAAAGAGCATACAGGGGGAAAAAGCTGCTGCGGCAAAATCACAAAAAGACCGAGGCCGGCCACCTGCACGGGGCCTGATGCGCCATACCACGGTGGTGCTTTTTGCGTTCTGTATCACGCTTGGAACTGCTGGCAAAAGATGAGCCTTCTTACTGCAGTGTTTCGATGGTCAACGTAATAATAACAAGGAAACTAATCTATACAAACCAAATAAATGTTAGACGCTCCTCGCGTCTGACGTGTGCAGCAGAAGGCAACGTATTTAGGGCTGGTGGTGTATAGTAAGCAGTACAGGGACTTGCAAAGGAAAAGGTGATGATTTGATGGTGAGAATGATGTGTGTGTGTGTGTGTGTGTGTGTGTGTGTGTGTGTGTGTGTGTGTGTGTGTGTGTGTGCAGTGAAAGCATTAAAATGGGTTTTCTTTATAAAACAATATATCATCTAATAGGCGTTGAGAAAAGTAAACGCTCCACATTACTGTAAGGACTCATGACAATGATGCATCAAATTAAAAGTTTTTCATCAATGTTTAGAAAGATAAAAGCATAATATTTGTAAATAAGTTACAGAGAAAAAAATATTGCCTTTCCCCCCAAAAAAAAGAAAGCAATGTTTCCCACCCTATATGTCCAATCTCCGTTGATTATAATTTTTATGAAGGAAAAGATAACCCGGCGCTTTCTCCTATCGGGGACAAGTATTGCGGCCAATCACTGCTCGTGACACGGGCTTGGGTGCAGCCGTCCGTCAGCCCTTGTGTCACAGCTAGCCTTTGTACTCCACTTCCTTTTCTAAACACACAGGTGTGGTGCAGGTACTACTGTACCACACAACGTTCCCCAAACGCCCATTAGACACGAAGCAGACAACAAGCCATTACGTCATGCTCGGGGTTGGGCGTTCTGTATCGTCTCCGCCAGTTTTTATCCCCCGCACAGATGCTGTCCATATACAGGGACGTTGTCCGACCTCGTTTGGAGACACCTCTGCACCCGAAATTATCGTCTCTTTTGGCTACTCTTTACTTTTGTCCGTTGTTGGAGCGGTGAGTAGCGGGCTTTTTTCTACACTTTTGTTGCCCTTGAGTCGTCTCCTTTGTTGTTGAAAAAGGGAGGGGGAGGTTGTCGGGGTGGGGGCTGGAATGGCAGATCATTTGAGTGAGTGGACGTGCTGTGATTGTCTTGCGTGTAACCTTTGTAGACGATGGATGATAACTCTGGGTTGCTGCGGGCGGCTCTGCAGTTTTACTTGAGTTTTAAAAGGTTGATAGCGTGCTGGTTGTTGTAGTACATGGCTGCTGGGTGATAGTCGGGTTGGGTGGTGCGTGCTGGCAGTTGTGGTGTGTGGAGAGCAGGACGCAAGGTTACAAGAAAGAGATTAAGGAAATATATACCCAATGTTATTTATCCAAGCGAGGAAAAAAAGCGGTGGACCTATCTAACGAATTAAGAAGTCAAGCAGTTTTACCATTAACATCTTTTGACTTACAAATTACACGTCACACTGCTGCCATTCAAGTGATCTTCAAACGAGCTGATGGCGGGAGATTAACGCTTGACAAAGGGGCACGTCTCGTTGTCTTTCCCGTCATTAATATCTGCGGCGTTTAATTTTCTTTGCTTGCACGCGGAACATTCAAGACTTTTCAAAATTGTATAACATAACTACACTCGACGGACCAGTAGAAGGACGAAGGACCAGTAGAAGAACGAAGCAGACGTTACAATTCTTGGTGCCGTTAAGGAACTTCGAAAAACTACATCCTTTACCCACTACTTCTTCTTCCATGGTCTTTATTGATATTTTCTTTTCCTTAACAACCATTCAAACTGCGTCGCCAGTCACTAGGGTAGGAGGAGAGGGGGGGGGGTGACGGTGGGTTAACGAGGGGGTGCAGCTGCAGAGTTGATAATTTATTACACAGCACGAGAGGTACAAATACAATAACCGATATTGGCACTCCTTTGTTTCCCTTTTTATGGGAGCCGCATCCATTTTTATTACCTTTCTTCTGCCTCCACCCATGATAGAAAACAGCAACGGCAGCATCAAGCCAAGGAAGGCGGCATGGGTTCATAATGACAAATGCATCCTACTTCTTAGTGAGTAGTTTGACAGAGAAAAAATCACTATAAATCAGAAAATGGGTTACACCACTACCAGTTACACCTCGAGGCCTTGATCCAGCCATCCGAGCCACCGTCATCAGTGTGGGAAGAGGTTCACCACAAACCTTGCGGCCTTCACAACAAGCCCCGTCTGCCTCCGTCTGAAGTCACACACACACACACACACACACACACACACACACACACACACACACACACACACACACACACACACACACACACCTGCGCGTAGCCTTGGGGCTCATCTCTGTCACATTGGCCCTTGATCCTACGGCGGGTAATAACTTATTGCCTCGGGACACAGGGCCAGTGTGACATCCGCGGTACCACAGTTTACCTCATCCAGATTTCCCCAGGTACCCATTTATTGACCAGCCCGAAAGGGAAGATGAACAGCTGGCTGGGCTGCGTGGCGAGCTAAGGCCGGGATTCGAACCTAGGTCCGCGGATTCGCAGCAAGGAATGCTAACCGCTGCACCACGGACTCTAAAGAATGATACTATATCCTATATACGCCTCACCCCTTATCAGCCTTTGACTATTAGCTTAAATATAGTGTGTATATCCTCACTTTGTTAGCCACATATTTAACGCACATATAAAAAAACGTGGCTTTATTGAAAGCAAGAACGCACTGAGCAGCTCATGTCTCCTGTGCTGGTGCAAAATTTGCACAAGCATAGGAGACCTGAGCTGCTCAGTGCGTTAAGAATTAAACTCAGTAGGTTTGACCATAACAAGCAGACAGTACCTCAACCTTCACAGCACTGAACAATTTAGCAGAGCAATTATGCCTATGTATTTATCTAAAGCTTATTGTTTCTATGGGTGACTAAACGCAGTGAGCAGCTCCAGCCTCCTACGCTGAAACCACCACCCAGACAGCACGCCTGCCTTCACAGCGCTGAGCAGCCTGAAAGTGCGACCTTGTAGACCTCAGAAATGTGACGGAGCGGCCTCACACTCCAATGGATTACATCTAAACAAAAGAGTACTATGGACAACACCTGCGAGACATTCCTTAAGTTTTGGCAGCAAAGAGACGCTTAAATGTTTGTTCAGTGTACTGTGCTGCAAGAACAGACTTTTTGTTTTTAATGATGCTCAAACTATGATATCTTCAAGTAATATCCATTTACTCAATATACGTTGTACTGAGTAGTGTTTTAGTACAATGATAAGGAGAACGAGGCTTGTCTCCCAGCCGAAGAAATTCTTATGGTTTTGCATCTGAATGAAATCACAAGAAAAAAATGTCCGACTTTCAGTGCAACCGCAGTAGTTTTTGTAATAGTTATTCGCAGCGTCAAGTCCATGGAGTCTCTCATTAAAATCCTTGGCTAAGTGTGTGGCACATTTATCAAGGCCTCGCACGTGTACGCCTTTGCGCTACTCGCTTTGCTGGTGTTTTTTGTGAACTGTTTTGAATGTGTCACGCCACAAAAGGTTTCTTGACTCAGGCCTCGACAGCGTGTATTTTCGCGATTATTACATGTGACAACTTACAATCAAATGCAGTTTATGTACTCCTTTGTGTGGTCATATTTCGAGGCTACACAGGAGGCTGACGTCAACACCATGTGACTAAAATAGGTAAGCTTTCAGCCATCTTACATGTTAGAGATGTTACCCCCCAAAAAACATAAAGCGGAAAGAACACGCCAGCACTAAAAGAGGCGTTCATAATTCTAACTTTGAAATAAAATACTTCCTTTTAGAACAGGGACAACAAGCAAAGACTTCCGAGCCTGAACCAGCTATCCCAAACCAGTCGAACTGACCCAAGCCACCAAGTGCACGTGTCAGCGAGAAAAAAAGTATATTAAACCGGTATTATCTGTTTACCTATTCACGATGGAAGATAGAGCTGCCTGGAAACTGTGTGTGTGTGTGTGTGTGTGTGTGTGTGTGTGTGTGTGTGTGTGAGAGAGAGAGAGAGAGAGAGAGAGAGAGAGAGAGAGAGAGAGAGAGAGAGAGAGAGAGAGAGAGAGAGAGAGAGAGAGAGAGAGAGAGAGAGAGAGAGAGAGAGAGAGAGAGAGAGAGAGAGAGAGAGAGAGAGAGAGAGAGAGAGAGAGAGAGAGTGAATGAATGAATGAGAGAGAGTTAGTCAAAAAATTCGGGTGGCGCTGGGCAATAGACGGGCTTGCTTGCATGGGCAGGTGTGGGTGGAGGTGGGGAGAGGGGCTAGGGGGAGTAGAGGAGAGTAGGAGGAGAACGTAACACTGCTGTTGATGAGCGGGGAGGTGATGTGAGAAGTGCGAGAGGATGATCGCTGCTGAACGTTGGGGGTCAAAGAAAGAAGAATGACGTGGGTGAGGACTAAGGTTGGTACTGTCAGATGCTCCCACCCCTCACACCAACTTTTTCCAAAGGCCAAAAAGGAGGTTAATCGAGTTCTAATGAGTGTTCTTATAGGTTCACGGTACAGAAGAAGGCTCAGACTACCACCAGGGTCATAAAAGTACCCCTGGATATGCCCTAAACTCCAGCGAAAGACTAGTAAATTACGTGTTCTTGGGCGCAGAAATGTTTAAAAATATGGCCCTAAGCAACACTGAAACGAGATGATGATGGGGGATGGGAGGCTCTGAAAGGCGAGGAAGATGATGATGCTACTGGCGGTGGGCGAAAGTGAAAATAATAATAGCTAGGTAAGGACAAGGGGAACATGGTAACCGGTCGGAAAAGAGGGTGAAGAGTACCGCGGATGATTGAACAGTAGAAAGGACTGAGAAGAGAGCTTAGTAAGAGAGGAGTGAAGAAGGGAGAGGAGAGGATACGTGCTTTTGGAAGGTGAGGAGTAAAGTGAGAGTGAAGAGTACCGTGGATGATTGAACAGTAGAAAGGACTGAGAAGAGAACTTAGTAAGAGAGGAGTGAAGAAGGGAGAGGAGATGATACGTGCTTAGGAAGGTGAGGAGTAGGACGAACAATAGCATAGAAAACGATGGATCACGGGCTTAGTATGAAGAGGGAGAGGGAGGAAGAGGACATCTAGGTGGGTGAAGGAGGACGATGACTGTGTGAAAATGGTACAAGAGGTGAGATGGGCGAGAGAAGTGAAGACGAACAGGAGGGGAAAAAAATGTAAAGGATAAAGAATGAAAAAAAAAATCGCGGAGAGAGGACAAAAGGAGGAGGGTCGCGAGGGAGAGGGTAATAAAAAAAGGTGTGACAGCAAAGGCGAGGCGAGGAGAGGACAGGTGGAACGTGAAAGGTGAACAGGACGGGAGGAGGCGACGGGAACTGTAGGAAGAGGCGCAGAAGAGACTCTTGAGGGGGACTGATTTCAATGATATTCTTTTTTGTACATAAAGTCTGACAGCCGACCAGAAGAAATCTCCGTACACGACGACTCTATCTATTTTTTTCTTTTTTTACAGCAGAGGAGACAGTGGAAGGGCGGAAAAAAAAAGAAAAAAAAGACCGCCACTTACTGCTCCTAAATAGAGTCGAGTGGCCAAATAGAGAAATCAATCTCGGGAGGAGAGGTGTCCTGATACCCTCTCTAGTCCGCGAAAGAAGAAACGGGGAATAAAAAAGAAAGAAATATATGATAATAACAAAAAAGACTTCACTCAACGGATACAAAAAGCTCGCCAACACGTGCAACGACAACTAAGGAGACAAGCGAAAAACCATTTATGTTATAATGAGAAAAATTAGATAAGTTCGTGATGCCAGACTGCTGCCTTGACGCGCGCTGGGGGAGAGCCGAGAGATGGGAGGGGGAGCAGAGTGGAGGTTTGGGTGCCATCTCCTCTACCCACCCACCCCCGCTCCCCCCGACGCTGACTAGCAGAGCGTGGGAGACATTAGTGGCTTCGTTTGGTATTCTGCACGATGGTAGCCGCGACGCCTTGCTACGGGGACACGAAAAAAAGTGACACTTGTCTAATGCAGAGGTCGTGTTTCCTGGTGGGTCACGTCCCGATGAGGAGAGAGAAAGGAGGGAAGGAGAGGGAGGGAGGGAGGGAGGTTGGGGTTTTGAATGAAGGAGTCGATTGTGTGGAAGGAAGGCAGACGTTGCGGGGTAAGGGTAACGGGGATCAGGGTGCGTAGGGGTAGGGGTGCTGGGGGGCGGGGCAAGGGTGTTAGGGGCTGCTGTGTGGGGTGCTGGGTGGCGGGGCAGGGGTGTCTGAGGGGCAGGGGTGTCTGAGGGGCAGGGGGGGTCAGGGGCTGCTGTGTGGGGTGCTGGGTGGCGGGGCAGGGGTGTCTGAGGGGCAGGTGGCGGGGCAAGGGTGTTAGGGGCTGCTGTGTGGGGTGCTGGGTGGCGGGGCAGTGGTGTCTGAGGGGCAGGTGTCTGGTCAGGGGAGTTAGGGGCTGCTGTGTGGGGTGCTGGGTGGCGGGGCAGGGGTGTCTGAGGGGCAGGTGGCGGGGCAAGGGTGTTAGGGGCTGCTGTGTGGGGTGCTGGGTGGCGGGGCAGGGGTGTCTGAGGGGCAGGTTGCGGGGCAGGGGTGTCAGGGGCTGCTGTGTGGGGTGCTGGGTGGCGGGGCAGGGGTGTCTGAGGGGCAGGTGGCGGGGCAGGGGTGTCAGGGGCTGCTGTGTGGGGTGCAGGGGGGCGGGGCAGTGGTGTCTGAGGCTGTTGTGTGAGGTGAGGCTCGAGGGATGAGTGTGCAGTTTCTGTCTTCGCTGTTATACAACCTGTTCTTGGTTAAAAGAAATTACATTCACGAAACTTTCCTTGAAATGCTATGGACAATTTTCTTTGAAGTACCCGATGTTCAAGGAAATCAGCCAAGTTCTTCCTCCTTGACAGGCAACAAATTTACAGAATAAACTTGGTATTATTTTCGTCTCCCGCTGGTCCACAATGGAGGCTCCAGGGTAGTGTGGAAGCAATTTATGGACTCAGTGATTGACCGGGACATTGAGGCGCAACTGAATATAAATAAAAAAAAAGGCACTCATGATATCTTGCTCAGCAGGATGGAGAAGGCTAAAGTGTCTTATTCCATGACAAAAAAAAGACGTTAACAAAACCTTTGGGTACCGTTATTAGCAAGACAAAGTGAGAGCCGTAGACAGTGAGCCCGACAAAACCTGTGAGAGGCATCCCCGCGCCGCCTCGCCGACGTAACTGAGCAGCGTCGAGACAGCGCCGCCAGGGTGCCTCGCCTTCCTTGATATGGAATGACGAGGCGTTTCTGCAGAAATTTGACAAATTTGGGCTAAAATAATTTCCTTTATCATCGTCCTTTCGATCCATCTTCTTTGCATTCACACTAATGAATAGTGATGTAGTGACTTCAAAAACACTTCATGGGTGAATTCTTGAGAATTTATCGACTTAATTTTCCTCGAAATGAGTAGTCCACGCTGCTGCAAACGTTGAAAAAAAAAATCTTGCAAACAATATAATAAGGGTTTATACAAAAAGAGCTTTCGATGTGTTAACTGGCGATCCTTTACAGTCACAGGATCTCGCTGGCGGAGGTGGTGGGCTGATGACTGGTGTTAACCCCTTGGATGCGAATTTCCTACAAGAGGACATCACCAAACTACAGGAGTGGATTAAAATGTGGCTGCTCCAGTTTAGTGAAGGAAAATGTGAGGTCATGCAGGTTTTGAGGAAAATTCAACAATACCAATACCACATGTGAAACACTCAACCACCCACCACATAGGCACATAAAGACCTGGGATCGTATGTTACAAGGCTACCAGTGAAAGCCAAATCCGTGCCAATCGCAGCGGACGGGTTAACCTGCGGGTGAGGTTACCCGTAAATCGATGGGGAAGGAACGGTGTGCCGTTTGTGGGGCCTTCAGATATAATTATTGTCCACATAAAAACTGAAACATGACACTACTGCACTGTGGACCTACGGGCGGTAGAAGGCAAAGCAAAAGAATACAGCCATGGTAGTACGTACTGTAGGAGACAGTAATTGGTGCTGTAATCGTCTGAGGAGGCTTGTACCGGCTGACACCTGACAGCGTTAGGAGACATGGACGGACATAACTGTTTGTGTGATAATATATGATAATGTTTGCAGAGTCGAGTGTATCGCAGCAGAGCAGAACTGGTTAACTAGGCACGAATAAAGAGGTGCGTCTGAGAACATAATTATATGGCCAGTCTATTTCGGGTTTAGTAGACACTCACCTACTCCTTAGCCCATGCATGAATAGGAGTCTTCCACTGGGCCCTGTTCCATAAACCACTTTCTATTCTTCGTTTATTATCTCTAAAAATATATGTTCCCCTGTCAAGTGCCGGTAACTCTAAACTCTACATTACTCCACGTCAGAGGAGGGTATCAGGACACCTCTCCTCCCGAAATTGACTTCTTTTCGGCCACTCCTCTGTACTTTTTTAGGAGCAGTGAGTTGCGGGCTTTTTTTTTCATTATTGTTTTTTTTATGCCCTTGAACTGTCTTCTTTGCTGTAACAAAATAAAAAAAACGTCCAAAACAATAGAAATTACGCACCTCAAGGTTGTATGCTGAAAAATGCACACCCTTTGAAACTGCAATTATCTCAGATTGGGGCAGAAGGAGTTTAGTGCCTTCCTTCCAGTGCCTCAAAACCTAAATTTTTCCATCTGACAACTCGACACAACCTTCCACATATCTACGTATTCCCTTTCATAGCACACACACAGCTGCTCCCTTATACAACATTAAACATATGAGTATTTGATCACTCTTAACTCGAAGCCCTGCGTGTGGACCCTGTGTGTGTGACAATAACAGCTGCAGGCCCGTGATAGTGTGACATGTATATAGTCCCCGCTGCCCTGAATATACACAGTCATCTTTTGTGTAGCCTGAAGATCTACGAGTACTTGATTTCTATTGGTTACGTGAAGGAATGAGCCGGGGAACGAGGGATGAAGAAAGCACACACACACACACACACACACACACACACACACACACACACACACACACACACACACACACACACACACACACACACACACACACACCTTGACGGCGTGTCCCCTGGCAAGCTTTTGGAGGAATTCCCTGCATGTGGGGCGGTACGTTGGGCGTTTTTTCTCCACTTGAAGGAAAATGAACACTGCTATCACTGCCAGGCGTTGAGTGCCGCTAGATTAGTTTATGTGACTCCTACACTTCATATAAATGTTCCGCGCCGTCACGAAGGTTGGGGACGCGCCACGAAGATGCAACATGTTCACTGGAGTCATACTTGTTATCTTGTAAGTTATGTATAAGCAAGTTTTAGTGGTGCTTATTTTTCAGATATAAAGAAGCGCTCACGAGAGATGTAAACGCAAATCACTACCAAATGTGTTAGTCAATTTTGTGAACCCAACAATTCAATATATCACACAAGTATCTTTTGTTTTCAAGCTTAACATTGCGTGTGAAATATAATGTTACGGTACAGCATCAGTAAATATGAACAAAATATACTTTTATTAAAACCTTATGGCAGAGAAAGCACTGATTCATTCGCTTTCCGTAGCTAAATATTTCACGCAGAGTGGATTATTAGCACTACTTTGGCTAAGCATGATAAGCTGAAGGCATTACAGTTTGCAAGCATTACGATCAGAGCTTCAGCAGGCCGCCTCTCCTGCCTGACATCGGGGCAACGGATCCTGTGAATACCAGTGAGCGACCTGATCCCTCTACCCGTTACATGGACCCCTACCCCTGTATCCCCGCCTCCTCTTTCATCTATCCACCTCCTTACTACCTCCTCCACTTCGTAAACCCCTCGCCCTCCCTGCACCACCTGTTTCCCACCTCCTCCTCCACCTCCATCTAACCACCTGCACCGTTACTCTCTGCCTCCTCAACTTACCTCTCTCCTCCACCTCCTCTCTCTTGTTTTCTTATATCCCTCGTCTACCTCCCCACTACCCTCCTCCTCCACCTGCCCCTTCCCACCTTCTTACACCAACTCCCCATCCATCCCACCCTGTCTTCCATCCATCTCCTCACTACTCCCTCTTGCATCCAGCCTCTGAATACCCCCTCCACCTTCTATCTTATATAACCTCGCTTCCTCCCTACCCCTTTCCTACCTTCTCCACCTCCACCTTCATCACCTTCACAGAAAAACGCAGCTAAGGTCAGGGAAGCACTTAAAGGTCAGGTGGATCAAGGGTACGTTATTATCGAACAGTCCAGCGCAGGTGAGCACAGAATAAGGTACTGAGTGACCCTTCAGTATACCTCCTCGATAAATATTGTGAACATATCAATCGTGGCTCATCAGTATCGTCCATGCCTTAGCGAGGGGTGAGCGGCGACCATGCACCTCCCCGCACCAAACACAAAGGAACACAAAGGAAGAACAAACAACAGCAGACCCCGCCGCCAGACCCTCCAAACCGGTACCTTTTGCTTGAATAAAGGAAAATAATAGTGAGCATTTCTCACACTGAAATTGAATGACCACAGACGAAAATAAAAGAGTAAGCAGGATAGTAATGGCAGCGCTAATGCTATATATTGAGGATGAGCGAAAACCAGGAAGGAGAGACACTGCTTACATAAGGGACGCAAGTACCAGAGTTATCGTATTACTTCGTGGTTTAGGGCAAGGTTCTCTATCTTGGGTAACTGTTTCTCTGCTTTAATTCTCGCCCACTTTACCAGCGCTATATATTGAGAATGAGCGAAAACTAGGAGGGAGAGATACTGCTTACATAAGTGACGTAAGCATCAGCCGGTTATCCTATTACTTCGTGGTTTGGGGCAAGGTTCTCTGTCTGGGGTAACTGTTTTCCTGCTTTAATCACTCTGTCTCCCTCGCTGTGTTGTATCGACTTGAAAATGCTCTGCAGAGTTTTTAGTGCATCTGTATACGCGAAAATCAATACCTTTTACTGCCCATCAGCCCGAGCTAGTTTGCTTGTGTGTGAGTTACCTTTCTTGAGTAGCTGTTTCTCTACTTGGATTCTCTCTCTTGGCTAACTGTATTTGTGCTTAAGTCGCCTCGCACATCAGGGGAACAAACATGTAGAGCAAGGCAAACAAAGGCTGAGTCATCGTCGGAGTGATTAAAGCTTCATATTTCATCCTCAAGACAAACAAACACAAGGGGGCTGGCAAACATTAGGTGAAGTACTCGTGCTTAGGGTTACTGTGCTGGTCAAGGGAGCAGTAATCAGAGGAGGGCTGGGGAAGGGAGGGAGGAGGGCTGCAGACAGGCATGCTGGGGAGAACTGGAGATGGAGGTGCGGGGGAGTTGATTGGGGGGTATGGGAGGGAGCGCGAGGGAGAAGCATTAGATTGGACATGCGGGGAGGAGTCTGAGGTAAGTATGCAGGGGGTGTTGGAGGGTACTAAGCATAAAAAGAAGAGTGTCGGGGGGTAGGAATGCAGGGGAACGTTAGAAGGGGAAAACAGAGGAGAGTGGAGAGAGGGCCTGCAGGAGAGTTAACTTGGGTATAGGGACGCGTGGAAGACTTGTGATAAATGCGTGGGGGCAAGTTGAGGGGTGGGTTAGTGGAGGAGAACTGCGGCGGTGAGTTTGGGGAGAGTATATAAAGGGTATGAGGGGGGGAAGAGGGGCGAATTGGAGGTGAGTGGAAATCCTGGGGAAAATTAGGCAGTGAGCATGCGGGAAGAGTTAGGGAGTCGGGGAGAGAACTGGGGGTGGGTATCGAGGGGGGGGTGATGGAGGGAGTTGGGTTGGTCTGTGGAGTGGTTCAGGCAGGTGTGTTGGATTGGGGGGGACATGAGCCAGGTGCGCGGAGGTGTTGCCAAGGTGGGGGTGGGGGTGGGGGTGGGGGGTCTATGCTGCGCGGTTGGTCACTATCAACCTTCAACTTGTCAGCCATCGCCGCTGCCTCCTCCGCACGTCCACCATTTTCAAAGTATATACAGGCGCGTTAATCTGATTCGTTTTCACTAGATAGGACCTCTTATTAATTTGCCTGCTAATTTTCTACGAGAGCGCCGATCATTACGAATCTGTATCTTCGCAATTCCTTAATGATACAGGCTACCAGACCGCAATTTGTTCTCTGCTCGTACCCTGTAAAAGAACCTTGACTTGAGAATGTCTAACTAAAAACCTACGATGATAATTATACTGTACGCCTTTCTACATCAGCTCCCAACACGCTTCTATCACTTTCTGACTCCACCTGCTTTGTACCTTCTCCTCCTCTTCCTGTTCCATCTCTTCATCTGCCAAAAATAGTTGCATGTACTTCTGTTTCCTGCTCCCTCTTTCTGCCGCCTCGTCTTCCTCCTGCTCCTTCTCCTTCTCTTCACCGTACGCCTTTCTACATCAGCTCCCAACACGCTTCTATCACTTTCTGACTCCACCTGCTTTGTACCGTCTCCTCCTCTTCCTGTTCCTCCTCCATCTCTTCATCTGCCAAATAATAGTTGCATGCACTTCTTCCTGCCGCCTCCTCTTCCTCCTGCTCCTTCTCCATCTCTTCACCCGCACAAGTTGCACGCCCTCAGCCTTCTTCACTTCCCTGACTGCACGCCTTTCTACTTAGCTCCTACAGGCCTCTATATATCAATTTCCACCTTCTGCTCTTTTCTCCATTCTCTTTATCTCACCCTCTGACAGATCCTTAGCCTTTCCATGCCTCCTCTTTCACCCGCCTCCTCTCTGCCTTTTGACACATTATCGCTCTTTATCACACCCTTTTCCCTCTCGTGTTTCACCTCCTGCCCCGCCTCCTCTTTCTCCTGTATTCCCTAACTGCATGTCCCTCCCGGCCTTCCCTACCGTCCTTCGCACCTGTTATCGACCCTCATCGCACCCTTCACCTCTCACTCTCCCCGTATCTTCCGAGGCTTCTCCTAATCTCAGCTAACAACCGGGCGCACCTGTATCTCTCTAATTATCTCGTTCGCGTCTGCCGTACCGTCTCGCATCCCTTCCTCTTCTCCCTCAACCACCACCGTCACCTCCATCTCCACTTCCTCCTCTTCCTCTTCCTCTTACTCTCACTTTTTCTTTTTTTCTCTTCCTCACTTTCTTTTTCTTTCTTTCTCCTCTGTTTTTCTTTCATTCTCTTTGTTTTCTTTTTCTTTCTGTTTCTTTTCTTCCTCCTTCTCCTCCTCCTCCTCCTTCTATCGTCTTATTTTTCCCATTATCATCATTCCCTTACGCTTCTAATACCCTTCTGCTTGTCTGCACCCCTCTTATCTTCTCCCCCTGTCTCTTTCCTCTTTTCCTATTAACCTTCACCTTTTCTTCCTCTACCAACACCTTTCTCCTTGTCAAAATCCCTCCATTTTTCTCCTCCTGTCTCTCTCATTTCTTCCTTTTGCACTTCACCTTTTTTTCCTCTACTAACGCCCTTCTCACTCCGTTCCTTGCTCCCGCCCCTTTGACCTGCAACCTCCTTTTCGAGCTCATAAAATCAAGAAAAGGTATGAAGTGGATGTGACTAAAAGGAACTGTGCACGAGAACGAGACGCTTCGATAATTGCCTCTTGCATAACCTTCACTCCTTTTAAAATAGATTTCAGTTCCTCGACAGTTCTATTAAGGCTCGAATTCATGAGTCAAAATATATTATTACAAGAGTAGCATTTATCTGGCAGTGAAAGTATATAAGATAAGAACATAAGAACATAAGAACGCAGGAGTCTGCAAGAGGCCGGTAGGCCTGTACGAGGCAGCTCCTTTGACCCTAAGCTCCCGTGTATCTAACCCCACCTAATATCGCTGTCCATGAATTTATCTAGTCTATTTTTGAATGTGACAATTGTATTGGCACTCACCACATGACAAGTGCTTCCTATTCCACTCATCCACCACCCTGTTAGTAAACCAATTTTTGCATATGTCCCTGTTGAATCTGAATTTATCCAGTTTAAACCCGTTACTTCGTGTCCTACCCGGTTCTCTTACCAACAAAACCTTATGAATGTCTCCCTTATTAAAGCCCTTCATCCATTTATAAACCTCGATCATGTCTCCACGCACCCTTCGCCTTTCTAGAGAATGCAAGTTTAACTGTTTGAGTCTTTCCTCGTATGGCAAGTTTCTCAACCCCTGAATCATCTTAGTCATCCTCCTCTGCACCGATTCTAACATTTTGATATCCATTCTATAGTAAGGTGACCAGAACTGAACCGCATAGTCAAGATGAGGTCTAATTAATGCTATATATAGTTTGAGGAAGACTTCGGGGCTTCTGTTGCTTACGCTCCTTGAAATAAATCCCAGTACCCTATTTGCTCGATTTCTAGCTTGAATGCATTGTGCCCTTGGACGGAGATCAGAGCTCACTAAGACCCCTAAATCCCTCTCGCACCCAAACCTGCTTATGAGAGTGTCATTTAAGCGATAGTTATGTGAGGGGTTGTTCCTACCTACACTCAGAATACTGCACTTCCCTACATTGAACTCCATCTGCCATTTATCCGCCCAGTCATACAATCTGTTGAGTTCACCTTGGAGAATACTAGCGTCCTGATCCGACTCAATTACTCTACCGATCTTGGTATCATCTGCAAATTTACTAACATCACTACTAATTCCTGCATCTAAGTCATTGATATAAATAATAAACAAAAGTGGACCTAATACCGAACCTTGTGGGACCCCACTCGTAACACATCCCCAGTCAGATCTTTTACCATTGATTTGCACTCTTTGCTTCCTATTGCTAAGCCACGCCTTGACCCAGTTCAAAACTTTACCCTCTACTCCGTGAGCCTGTAATTTAAGCAACATTCGTTGGTGAAGAACTTTGTCAAACGCCCTACTAAAATCAAGATAGATTACATCATAATTTTCATCTCTGTCAACCGCCTCAAATACTTTATTGTAGAAGGACAAGAGATTGGTGAGGCATGACCTACCTTTTGTGAACCCATGCTGCGAGTCGTGAAATAAGCTATGTTTCTTTAAATGCTTCCGAATGTTCCTGGCTATTATGGACTCCAGCATCTTGCCTATAACCGATGTTAAGCTAATTGGGCGATAGTTTGAAGCAACTGACCTGTCCCCCTTTTTAAAAATCGGCGTCACATTAGCTACTTTCTATAGGCTCGGCACATAGCCAGTATTTACCGACATCTTAAAGATGTCGGTTAGTGGGTCACTGAGTACATTACCTAATTCCTTTAATACCCTCGGAAATATCCCGTCAGGACCTGGCGACTTGTTCTTCTTAAGCTTATCTATCTCATCCTGAACTACTTGCCTGGTAATGATTATATCCCTCAATTTATCGCCATCCCCGCCCTCGTACACCTGAACTCTTTCCGGTATAGTCGTTCGATCCTCCTGTGTGAATACTGAAAGGAAGTAGTCGTTCAACAATGTGCTCATATTTTCGTAATTTTCTACTAGCTCCCCTGTGTTTGTTTTCAGCGGCCCAATTTTCTCCCGTGTTTTTGTTCTATACATCTGAAAGAAGCCCTTAGGATTACTTTTCGCCTCATTTGCTACTTTGATCTCATAGTTCCTTTTTGCTATCCTGGTGTTTTTCTTAACTAATCTAGATAGTTCGACGTACCGGCCCCTGAGATGTGTTTCACCATTCTTTATTTTCTGATAAATTCCCTTCTTTAACCCAATCTCGTGTTTTAGTCCACGAGTCATCCACTTAGGATCATTGTTTTCTTTTCTAAGTGTTTGCTGTGGTATATGCTGTCCTTGCCCCTCTACTATTACTCTAACTAAATTATTGTAAGACATTTCTACCTGGTTCTCCTGGCTCTCCAATCCGCAGTTCTGGCCCTCATGAATCCCTAGATTATCCCAGTTTACCCCTTCAAGATGTCTTCGAAGCCCCTCGTAATTTGCTCTTCTGAAA
The DNA here is from genome assembly GCF_024679095.1 of Eriocheir sinensis. Classification (NCBI taxonomy): domain Eukaryota; kingdom Metazoa; phylum Arthropoda; class Malacostraca; order Decapoda; family Varunidae; genus Eriocheir; species Eriocheir sinensis. The sequence continues at coordinate 60,113 of NW_026112223.1, forward strand.
TCTGGCACTAACACTGGGTTTGGTTCGCGGGTTACCGCCCAGTCTAAGCTAAAACGAACCGTTCTGTGGTCACTATTTCCTAACTCTCCGCCCACCTCCAACTCACGTAGCAAGTTCCCATTATTGGTTAGGACTAAGTCTAATATGTAGGCAGGTAGGCTCAGTAACTACCTGCTTATCTTATTTCTTTTCCTAATTACTAGCAATTATCGGTGATTGCAGAACTCATCGGATTATTATAGTTTTGTATATATGCAAATAACTCATTTGCAAGTGTATGAGTGTTGATCTTTTTTTTTTTTTTTCATATTTACCGAGTTTTAATGTGTTCAACTTAACCTGATCACAAAGATAACCCCATCAATAAATTTATCAAGTCAACTTTACCCAGAAAAATTGTTCATTTGTCTCTGCATGATGACTAGCTCAAAAGTTATGCGATTATTGATTATCGTCGGAAATCCAAGATGGCCGCTAAAGAACCCCTTGGGACAAGTTTCATGACGGGAACATAAAAATCTGTTTACTAGACACCTCGAGGATTACAAACATGTAAGTGAGAAAAATATGTCACCATGGTGCATGGGGACCCATCTCCGACTCGACTATCTTGACAGAGTATGAAGCCGACAGTTGTAGCAAAAGTTTAATTAAGAATACGCCGTTTAAGGAGGCTGCTGTTTACTTTACTACTGGAAGGGACGAAAGAGTGGAGATTCTGGTTAACCCTTTCATTTGGACACGAGGAAGATGGGGCGTGGAGTCGCTAGGGCAGGATAACGGGCTTGACTAGGCTATATGGGTCTACCTCCATGATATGGGTCCCAGCGCGTGGCGGCCATGTTCCGCGCGCACCCAGTCCTCCTCCCTCCCTCCCCAATCCCTGCTCTAAGGATACGCAGCTGTTACCGGCGCCCTTCACGCGGAGATGAGGTGACGAGAGGATTGAGTAAATGATTTAGTGACGTGAGGCAGCGGCGGCGTGGGGCACAGCGGGCGGGAGGCAGAGAAGAGGGTTTGTTGGAATGGGCGGCGGCGCCCGCGTGAGTTCAACCGTGTGATGTGATTGGTCAGCTCGCGGCCAACCCCGGCATTGTGTTCTCCTCAGCGTCATTGTTCCTGCCACCCTTCCTGCACGGCAGAGCCGCCAGCAGCCGTAAGTGACTGTTACCAGGCCCACCGTACGGTGCCGAGGGGAAGGAGAGGCCAGGGCCGCGGAATGAGAGGCAGGGAGCGGGGCGAGAGAGAAGGACGGTGTCGCCCGGCGGCGGGCACGTCACCAGAGGCCACTTTGTGCTTTATCTGTCGCCCTATACTGTGCCGGTACTGGCGCCTCTCACACCGAGACGAGGTAATGTGAGCTTCAGGCCAATGGAGGCACCCCGCCGGGCAGCAGCAGGGGACGGGCAGGGCAGCGAAGGGCCGGGGCGGTGTGGCGGCGGTGGCGGAGGGCGGGGCGGCAGCGGCAGCCCGTGACGTGATGGCCGTTACGCTGTGACTCATTCACACGTATTACACTAGCGTGGGCGGCTTTCCTGTGTCTGCGGGCTGTTGGCACTCCTCCTAGTGGACGTTATGTTTAAAAAAAAAAATCAGTATGAAGATGACGTAGCAGCGGTAAGCATGTGAGAGCTCCGGCCGTGGCGGGGCAGTGTTTGGGGCGGCCATTTTATAGTGTGAGGCGAGGCAGCGCGATGGAGCCCCGCAGGGTGTGCAGTGCTCGCCGCGCCCCGCCGTCGCTCCGGTGATGGTCAGCTGACACGGGCATCTCGGAGTGTCCGGGGGCGTCCAGTGACTTGTATATGTTGATAGCGTGACACAGCAGCAGCCTTTGAACTCTACTTGACACCTCGTGAGGCAACACACACACACACACACACTGTCCCCGCCTCCGCCACACTCTTCAAAACGGGCGGAACAATAATAATAACAATAATAACAGTCATAACAGCCATAAAAAAAAATCCCAAACTCGGCGGCGACCCACCCAGGCTTGGTCACTTTTCGGCCTCCGTTGACTACCCCGCGCCACGCCTCGCCGCTCTCTCCCGGCTAATATTTGAGCAGTTTCTGGATACCACATCAACAATGCTTTCGACGGCGGCGGGGGCAAAATGTGTAATTGTGTACACAGTTTCGAGCGGGCTCTTCATCGGACTACCTTTCCCTCGCCCGTGAATGGCCGCGTCGATAAAGTGAAGGAAAAATCGCCTTGACGGGGAAACAAGAGAATGATAGTAACTGTTGACTTCGGTGGTGCTGGTGGTGGTGGTGATGGTGGTAGAGATAGTGGTTGTTTTTGGTAGTTGAAGTGATGGTAGTGAAAATAGGAAATGGTGGTGGTTTTGGTGATGGTGGTGCTAATAGATTCATCACCACGCTAACACC
>NW_026112223.1:65000-140000 GCF_024679095.1 Eriocheir sinensis
GATCTGGATCTGGATTGATGATGCACAGGGCAGCCGTACAGGTGCATAACACACATGTTTGTTGGCTGTTGGGGGGACGGGGGAGCCGGGTGTGCAGGGGAGGGAAGTGAGTCAAGTGTAATTGTTAGTGTTGGTGTGTTGTGGTGACAAGTGAGTGTGTATTTGTTTTCTGAATGAGTCTATTGTACCGCAGTCTGTTGAGGGAAGCTGTTCCAGTGGTGTGTGGTGCGTGGAAAGTATGAGTGCTTGTATGCGTCAGTGTTAGTGTGATATGTTTGGTATGTGTGTGTTACGAGTACATTGACTGTTTGCGTTGTGTAGGTACGTTTGTGGGTCAATGTGAGTGTTTGTGATCTTGTACATAAGTGTGTGTGCTTGTCTGCGTATGTGTTCCATGTTTATCTGTTGCCCGTGTTGTGATGCCAGGCGTTCGAGTGTAATTGTTTGTAATGAGCCTAGCCGCCTTGGTGTTGATTTGTTCTAAGCTATCAATGTTTCTGTGTGTGTAAGGATCCCACACAATGGAGCAGTATTCCAGTGTTGGTCTCACAAGTGTGTCATAAGCTATGTTTTTAATGTCAGGTGTGCAGTTATGTAAATTCCTCCTCAGGAACCCCAGTGTTCTGTAGCACTAATATGGCCTATGTGGGTGTTGAATTTCAAGTTAGTTGAGAGATGGATACCAAGGTACCTGTGTGTGTGAATTGATTCTAAATCTGAATTGTGGAGAGTGTAAGTGTGATGTTGGGCGCTCTGGTGAATCTTAAAAGTTTGCATTGGTCTGGTCGGAAGTGCATCTGCCAGGTGCACCCACCGCTGGAGGGCGTCCAAGTCGTTTTGTAGTAGTCTGCAGTCGTCAGTAGTCTTTACTGCTCTAAACTATCATCGGCAAATAGTCTAGTGGAAGAGTTAGGCGATGACAGTGGAAGATCGTCAATGTACAGGGGGAAAAGAAGGGGGCCTAGAACGGTGCCTTGTGGGACACCTGAAGAAACAGGGACAGTGTCGGATGAAGATCCGTCAAGAAGAACACGTTGAGTCCTGTTAGTAAGAAATGCAGTGATCCAGTGAAGAATAGGTCCTGAAATACCGTAGTATTTCAATTTTAATGTCAGTCTTTTGTGCGGGACTTTGTCGAAGGCTTTGGCAAAATCTAAAACAATAGTGTCAACTTGTTTAATGTCACGTCGGTCAAGTAGCCTCGTAATGTCGTGATATGTAGTAATGAGTTGCGATTCACATGAGCGTTTGGGTCGAAAGCCGTGTTGTGAGTCAGTAAGGATGTTGTTTGCGTCAAGGTGATTCATTATGTGTTTGTGTATTATGTGTTCGAAAATTTTACATGGAATCGATGTTAGTGAGATGGGCCGATAATTGGCTGGGTCAGTCCGGTCACCTGTCTTGAATAAAGGATTAATGTTTGCCAAAAGTCAGTCAGAGGATAATGAGGTGGATGATAACGATTGGGCGAATATGGCCTGAAGGATGGGGGCAAGGATGGGGACAAAGGATTTAAGGATGAAGGCGGGAATGTTGTCGGGGCCAGTCGATTTGGTTGTGTCGAGTCCTTCCAGTAATTTCTGTATTCCGTTAGTCGTGATGTCAAGAAGGGCTATGGGGGGGAAGGGGCTGTGAGGCATGTTTGGTGTCAGGTTGTGTTCTTGTGTGTACACCGATTGGAACTGTGTGTTGAGTATTTGTGCTTTGTGTTGTGGGCTGGTTACTAATGTGTTAGTGTTGTCTTTAAGTGATGTAATCGTGTTAGTGTCATGTTTGCGCGTCTTAAAGAACCTGAAAAAGTTTCTTTTGTTATTTCTTACGTTGTCTGTTGGGTAAGTTACTATGGGTTTGCGTTCCGCTACTTTTATGTTTTTGGCAAATGTCTTTTGGTGGTTTTTGTAAACGGTCCAATTATCTGTTGTGTTGTATGTCTGCGCGCGTCTGTAGTCTTTGTTTCTTGCGATGTTGTCTGCGTAGATCCCTGGAAAACCAGGGGAGTGTGTACCTACTAGAAAGTGTTTTTTGTGGTATGTGTCTGTTCATTGAGGTGTGTATGGTGTGTTTCAGGTTGTTCCAGTTGGTGGAAGGAAGTCTTGTGTGTGGGTCTGTCGCAAAAAAGTCAGTGCTGAAGGCAGTTAGGTCTTGTTTGATCATGTCTAAGTCAGCCCTTGAATAAAGGAATATCTGTCTGGGTCTCTGTTTATGTCTAATCGGTTGAAGGTCAGCGTCAACGATGAGTATGTCATGGTCACTAAGTCCTGGAACAACCTGAGTGTTTGTTATGTTAAGAATGTTGTTGGTGAGAAAAAGGTCAAGTGTGTGTGCTGTGGTCGAAGGGCCACCGTGGCCAGCGGGGCGTGTTACAATGTGTGTTCGTGTTGGCTGGAGTACTGTTTGTGAGAGTGAAAATGTATTTATGATGTCAACGAATGTGTCGTGTAGTTGGCGTCTGTTTGTGTGGGGAATAATGAAGTTGGGGGCGTCAGCATCGGGAGGGCCAAATGGGGATGCTGCAGTCCAGTCAATGTCAGGGAGGTTGAAATCATCTGTGATCCAGATGTGTTTGTCTGCCTGCATGCGTGAAAGAGAAATTTGAAGGTTGTGTAAATAGTCTGTATTAGTAGAAGGCGGTCTGTAAAAAGCAGCAATAAGAAGAGATTTACAGTTGAAGGTTTGTAAGTGGACTCAGGTGATTTAGCAGTCTGTATCAAGGTCAGGCCTATGCTGAACGCAAAGACCCGGCTTGGTGGCGATGATAACACCGCCACCTTTGCCAAGGTCTGTCGGGCGGTCTTTACGGAATACTGTCATGCTAATGGGGGGAGGGAAAAGCTCACTACTCTCAACATCAGAAGTTAACCAAATCTCAGTCCCTATACTATTATGTCAGGGTTATGTGTAGGGTTTGTTTCCCGGGATCCCGGACATTTTTCAAGGTTTAATAATCCCGGGATATTTTTGCACATCCCGGGAATTCCCGGGATGAAATTAAGTACAAAAATAGGGGCAAATTTGACTGTAGGATGGTTGTGGACTTGTGGTTCTATTTATATTTATATACAGGGTGTGGAATGTTTTGTGTGTGTGTGAAGGAAGGACTTACTGTTTAGGTATTCTCTTTAATATTATAAAGCAGCCACGGCACTCCCGTTACCCGTAACACAGCTCGTATAATGAACACCATGTCTGCATATTCCACGTTGCTGTATGTATACGACATTGAAATGAGCGTGACAACTTAACAAAATTACAAGAAAAACAGCGCACTTTCCCTCCTCGCGTGAGTGACCGACCAGTGACGGTTGACAGTAAACTGTCTGTCTGTCTGCCTGCCCGCACAGCTGATCGCTGTTGCCATAGTTCCCAACGCTTTAGCTACTGGTTGCTGCGATGGTACATAACGATTTTTTTATGTTGGACATGTAATGTGACTAATGTCTAACTATCATCTTTGGGTAATGACATACCAAAAAGAGTAAGAAAAATAACATATTTTAGGATAGATAATAACGTTGTAAATAATAACATTTAATTCATGTTATAAATAAAGAATGTTTACTACATTTTCTGTCATTAAGTACTCTCTTCATTTCAATGGAAACAAATGTATTTTTCTATCATCGATAATGAACTATAATTTACATTGTCATTCGCAGTGGAATTCGGAAGCAGAACAAAAATAAAGCAGTAAAGGAAGCAGTTAGCTCTTATTCTTGTTCCTTTTACTTTGTTGAGGAACAAAGTGTTTGATGGAAATTTGGAATTAAACATTAAGTGGAATTAGTCAGACAGTCAATCTACAGTAATATTTCTGCATATCTATTAATGTTAAGCACATCAAAAACCTGAAAGGGAGACTAGGAATAATGTGCAATTTTAGACAATTGAAAATCCAGGAATTCCAGGATTCCGGGATTAGAGCTAATTTTATCCCGGAATCCAGGACAAAGAAAAAGGTCCAAAACGACAATTCCTAGTTTTGTGTAGTGATTGGATGGTGAAATTAAGCTATTTTGTTTTTAATACTACTGAAATTAATTGTTAATAGTGGGAGGGAAGTGTGGCTATGACGCGGGGGATGTGGAAGTAAAGAGCTCGGCGAGGATGGTGATGATGGAGGAGAAGAAATGGGAGAGAGTGAAGAAGTGGAGGAGGGAGGTGGAGCCGGAGGCGATGAGCAAAGGGAGGAAAAGGAAGCAGGGACCAGGGAAAGTGGAAGAGTAGGATTGGGGGAGGGTGATACGGCAGACCTGGGTGTGTTAGTAACGGAAGGGAGAGCCTGTCAGCCTTAAACACACACTTCCTGGCCTCGAACACACACTCACAGGTTTCAATAAGTGTGCAAAATTAGTGTTCACCCATAAACACACACACTTACATTCTTCAAACACACACTTACATGCCTTAAAAAGTGTGTTAAGTCTTTTCAGTCATATATACACACTTTCTGGCCTCAAACACACACTTACAGGCTTCATCATGTGCAGTCAGTGCTCAGCCTTAAACACACACTTCCAGGCATCAAACACACACTTACATGCCTTAAAAAGTGTGTTAAGTCTTTTCAGTCATATATACACACTTTCTGGCCTCAAACACACACTTACAGGCTTCATCAAGTGTGCAGTCAGTGCTCAGCCTTAAACACACTTCCAGGCATCAAGCACACACTTACATGCCTTAAAAAGTGTGTTAAGTCTTTTCAGTCATATATACACACTTTCTGGCCTCAAACACACACTTACAGGCTTCAGTAAGTGTGCAGTCAGTGCTCAGCCATAAACACACTTCCAGGCATCAAGCACACACTTACATGCCTTAAAAAGTGTGTTATGCCAGTTTCCAGCCTTAAATATACACTTCCAGACCTGAAACACATACTAATAGGCTTTGATAAGTGTGCAGTCAGTGTTCAGCCATAAACACACACTTACACTCTTCAAACACACACATATACGCCTTAAAAAGTGTATTAAATCTGTTTTCAGTCATAAATACACACTTGGGCCTCAAACACATACTAATAGGTTTTAATAAGTTTGCTAAGTCAGTGTTCAGTCACCAATACACAGTTACAGGCCTTAACCCGGCAGCTGGGGGGGGGGAACATGTTTCTTAAGGCCCCTCTAAGGGAATCAATGAGAAAAAATCATCACTCACGCAAACCATTTCATAATACATATCAACGCATTTGTGATCAGTTTATGCATCATCTATTTTGAGGGGTTTATATTATGGCAAAAGATTGGCCCGTCGCTGGTACGTGGTAAAGCCACAAATTTGGCCCGTCACTGGTACATGGTAAAGCCACAAATTTGGCTTTCGCTGGTACGTGGTAAAGCCACAAATTTGGCCCTTCGCTGGTACGTGGTAAAGCCACAAATTTGGCCCGTCACTGGTACATGGTAAAGCCACAAATTTGGCTTTCGCTAGTACGTGGTAAAGCCACAAATTTGGCCCGTCGCTGGTACGTGGTAAAGCCACAAATTTGGCCCGTCGCTGGTACGTGGTAAAGCCACAAATTTGGCCCGTCACTGGTACATGGTAAAGCCACAAATTTGGCTTTCGCTAGTACGTGGTAAAGCCACAAATTTGGCCCTTCGCTGGTACGTGGTAAAGCCACAAATTTGGCCCGTCACTGGTACATGGTAAAGCCACAAATTTGGCTTTCGCTGGTACGTGGTAAAGCCACAAATTTGGCCCGTCACTGGTACATGGTAAAGCCACAAATTTGGCTTTCGCTAGTACGTGGTAAAGCCACAAATTTGGCCCTTCGCTGGTACGTAGTAAAGCCACAAATCTGGCCCGTCGCTGGTACGTGGTAAAGCCACAAATCTGGCCCGTCGCTGTCACCGGATTAATAAGTGTGTTAAGTCAGTGTTCAGCCTTATACAAACACTAGTAGGCTTCCAAAACACACTTATAAGCTTTAATAAGTGCACTGAGTCAGTTTCCAGTCATCAGCACACACTTCCAGGGTAGAAAAATCATGATTTTTATATACAGATTGTCCATCTTCTTGTTGTTCTCTTCAAGTTGTTTTCCTGGCTTACCCAAGCATTGTAGACATGACATTGTACAATACCATTTGTTAGCCCTGATGAACCCTACAACATGGCATTATAGTTTTTTTTTTTTTTTTTTTTCGTCTTGGCCTGTGGCGCCGGTAGGCCTTCATAGTAGGGCCTGATGGTCGGCCCCAGCCCGTTGTGGTGCAGGCAAGTGTTTATAGTGGTGCCATCTTTACTATTCAGCATTTACCATTTTAGACCCCTAGTTGCATAATGTAAATTGTTGGGGTTGTGTTGGAGGGTCATGCGACGGCGACCTAGCACAGTTTTTGTGCTGTTAACACTTGTTAATAAAAAAAAATGATTTATTTGATTTAAATCAACTTTTTTATTCAAATATTTTTTTATTCAAATGACTTTTTTTCTTAAATAATTTTTTTGTTGCTTATTGTTTTACTTTTGTGAGTACATTTTTTTGTGATAAACTTTGGCAGTGCCAAGTGAAGGCACGGCTCAGTGTGTCACCTTGGCCAGGGTGAGTTGTCACGGGGAAGTCACAAGTGGACAACCCTGACAGATGACTCAGCCCAGGCAAGTTAAGGCAGCCAGCACAGAGCAACAGAGGAGGGACTGCAATCACCATGGGGTCAAATTTGTATCCTAATAATGAGACAGTAGACTCAGTCGTGTTCCTGTGCTTTCAAAAAGCAATTATGTTCATTAAAATTCATAATTACGTTTATTGTAGTTATCAACAACAAGACATATTCTTTCCAGGCAAGTTGGTGGTCAGGGCCACACACCCACACCCACTGGCGGATTTGGGGGGGGGCCATGGGGGCCATGGCCCCCCCCAGGAGCTATGGTGGCGCCCTTAGGAGCTATGGTGGCGCCCCTAGGAGACCAAATAATTAAAATTTAAATTGGAATACATAATATTCCTTGGCATTGATCGATAGGAAAATATTATGTTCCATTAAAAAAAAGGCTCACTAGGGGGTGTGGGGGGGAGGGACGGGTGTGGGGGGAGGGACGGGTGTGGCCGTGTGGGAGGACGGGGGTTGGGGGAGGCCCGGGAGGGAGGGGGGGGTTCTAAGGCAGCAACGCTTATCGTATTGTTCTAGTGTTAAAGAATCTCGATTTTGCTCTATATGTAGCGCTTTTTCAGTTTTATCCCAGTTTAGCGAACAAATTTTGAATGGTTTGTCAAGAATCTGCAGTTTACCGCTTCCAACAATCTAATTTAGTGATAATCGTGATAGATGACAACACTAATAATAAATCAGCTGAGCTGCCAGTCAGCTGAGCTGTTGAACACATATTAGCTTTCTGACGGTCAGACCAGTCCAACCTTGCAGGGAGGGGAGAAAGTGAGTGGCCGCCACAACACAGCGCCATGCCAGCCAGTGCAGCCACACGTCCCTAGCGTGAGTACCGGGCCAGGACGGGCGTGTGTGGGCGCCAGGGGTCAGGGGCCTCACCTCAGGGAGACACTCAATAATATACAAAATGGCTACCCTCCGGAAAGGGTCTTCCCCCGAACACGGATTGGGCTCGCTTCGCTCGCCTATCTCTCTCACCAAAAATTCAAAGCGCCCCTATCCTCTTTGGCCCCCCCCAGCAAACCTCCCTAGATCCGCCTATGCCCACACCCTCCTGGTGCCTCTGCTGCCGCGCCGGTGAGTACTCCACCCGGTCTTGTTCTGTACCTTTGTTGTGCTCGTGTGTAAGGAAGTTTGCAAGACACTCAAAACTGACCTCTCTTTTGGCCACTCTTTACTTTTATCTGTTGTGGGAGCGGTGAGTAGCGGGCTTTTTTTTTACACTTTTTGTTGCCCTTGAGCCGTCTTCTTGTAAAAAAAAATAATAAAAAAATACATGAGTGACACAAGGTTATGCTGATGCTTAACAAGGAGCTAAAATGTAGGCCAAGACGTGGGTTTGCTTAACAAGGAGGTAAAATGTAGGCCAAGACGTGGGTTTGCTTAACAAGGAGCTAAAATGTAGGCCAAGACGTGGGTTTGCTTAACAAGGAGCTAAAATGTAAATGTAGGCCAAGACGTGGGTTTGCTTAACAAGGAGGTAAAATGTAGGCCAAGACGTGGGTTTGCTTAACAAGGAGCTAAAATGTAGGCCAAGACGTGGGTTTGCTTAACAAGGAGCTAAAATGTAGGCCAAGACGTGGGTTTGCTTAACAAGGAGGTAAAATGTAGGCCAAGACGTGGGTTTGCTTAACAAAGAGCTAAAATGTAGGCCAAGACGTGGGTTTGCTTAACAAGGAGGTAAAATGTAGGCCATGATGTGGGTTTGCTTAACAAAGAGCTAAAATGTAGGCCAAGACGTGGGTTTATGAGTAGGGAAAAGAAACTGTTCACTTGTTTCCTTTCAGCCTGTCTTCTGGCCACTCGTCTCTTTCTTGTACAGGAGCAGTGGTGAGCAGGCTTTTTTATTTATTTATTTCCACCCTTGAGCTGCCTCCCTCACTGTAAAAAAAGAAACGCGCAAGACGGGATGAGTGGTGGAATCGCTATGCTAAAGTTGTGCTCCAGAAAATACTACAGTTCCCTCCCGAGTTTCGCGCTTGCTTTGTTCCGAGGGTTTAGCGCTAAACTCGAGGATTGCAAAACTCTGTGTCTTGAAAACACTGGAAAAGCACTTATTTGTTCTTACCTGTGAAGCTGACCTGTTTTTCCGCCTTTCCTCCCTTTTTATCTCAAAATATGTACCTTGGAAAAAGAAAGAAAATGGGAAGAGAGAACGAGTCGTTTTGAAGCCGCAGTTGAAGACGGCTGCCTTATGACTGGCTGACAGTTCTGAAAACACGCTTGTGATTCGCTGTGAGTCCGATGACGTCATCGCTGGCGCTCACCCAATCAGCGGGATCACTGCCTTAAGGCGGTGTCACACTGGCCGTTTTCCTCCAACCATTGGGGTTACAGGCAACGCCCATACGCCCAACCAGGAGCGAATTGTCGGTTGTCCGTAACCTGGTGTCACACTGGGCCTTTTTCTCCCACCGCGTTGGAGGCAGCTAGGGCAACCGTTAACTCCAACTTTTCCAGGTGTGCGTCACACACGGCCAAGGTCGGTTGCCCGTATTCACATCCACAATGTAAACAAAGCACTTGCCCTGTATCGACAAGGCGTCGTCTGCTAGAGTAAGGGCTGTCACGGCTTGTGCTGCCATTTCCCAAGTTGTGGACTTGTTGCTGCAGTTAAATGGCAGGAAGAGGCGGTTGTGGATTGGGCGTGCCTGTGGTTCCTCCCTGCCAGAATTTCTCATTGTCACCTCTGCACGTGAGCGGCAAACTCACCCATCTAGACTCCAACCACAGAAACACTTGGATCGAGTAACAACACACACACACACACACACACACACACACACACACACACACACACACACACACACACGCACATACCAGACTCATCAGGAATCATGGCAGATGTTTCTGACAAACAGAAACAACTTCACCATTTCTTTGAGTGTGTTAGAATGTACATATTTGGTGAGTGGCTCACATGAACCAAACCTAGCTGTTGGCAAAAAGAGAGCAGTCGTCTTTAACACTGCTCTCTTCTTGCCATCGGGTATGTTTGGTTTGTATGAACCACTCAAAGATATTAGAGAAAATTGTAGCCCAACAGATGACTGCCTTCCTAGAGTCCAAGAAAATTTTCTCTAACACTCAGCACGGCTTCAGACCTAAACTTTCAACAGAGACCGTCCTTACCACAGTTACAAATAAACTATACAGAAATTTGGATGAAAAGAAATTATCGCTTATAACGTTGTGCAACCTATCAAAAGCCTTCAATAGTGTAAAACACGATATCTTAATAGATAAACTACTCAAGGTCAATATAGAATCATTTTGGTTCCATGACTATTTACTTGATAGAAGTCGAAAAGTCAAAGTCAGTAGTACCGCGTCTACGACTGCACCAATACAATACGGAGTTCCTCAGGGATCAATATTAGGGTCAATTCTTCTCACCATTTTTGTTAATGACTTCTCTGAAACGATACATGGACGCGAGATAGTACAGTACGCAGATGACACGCAGTTCGTGAAAACTGGTACAGTTAATGCGCTGTCTGACCTCATCATGACAGCACAAGCGACCTTCTCACTGGCCAGGGAATACTTTAATAAAAACGGTCTATTGCTGAATACTTATAAAACAGTGTCTCCTTATTGGGACCAGGTCAGTCATTAAACAAATTCCCCAAAACACCACTCTCATCTATGGCAACACTCCCTTCACTCCCAGCAAACTTATCAAGAATCTTAGCGTTTATATGGACTCCCACTTGACGTTTAACATATATATAAATGAAACACACAAGAAAGTCATCGGAACTCAATTATTTACAAACAAAATTAAAGATAAATTTGATAATATAACACCTAAAATAGCTATTGAATCGCTCGCTCTAAGTATCTTTCATTATTGCCTACTAGTGTAAGTCTCTCTCTCTCTCTCTCTCTCTCTCTCTCTCTCTCTCTCTCTCGACCATAGCCCCAATGTTCGAAGGAAAACGGCCAGTGTGACACTACAGCAGGGGTCATGTTTCTTAATGGTCCCTCTAAGCGAGAAAAATGAGAAAAAATTACCCCTCACACAAACCATTTCATAATATATATCAAAGCATTTGTGATCAGATTATGTATCATCTATTTTGGGGGGTTTATATCATGGCACAAATTTGCCCCGTCGCTGCTACACGGTAAAGCCACAAATTTGGCCCGTCACTGCTATCGGGTTAAAGGCAGTGTGCTTGACGCCGATGGTAGGTGGACGTGACCCGTACATGACAAAGCAGCTCAAAACTCGGGATGATAATGCGCGAAAGTCAGGATGGTAAGAATTTAGGGTTAAGCGAGAAACTCGAGGATCGCAAAACTTGGATTGCACGAAACTCGAGAAGGTACTTTATAATCTATCTATCTATCTATCTATCTATATCTATATCTATCTATCTATCTATCTAACTATCTATCTATCTATCTATCTATCTATATATATCTATATCTATATCTATATCTATATCTATATATATCTATATCTATATCTATATCTATATCTATATATATATATATATATATATATATATATATATATATATATATATATATATATATATATATATATATATCTATATATATATATATATATATATATATATATATATATATATATATATATATATATATATATATATACATATATATATATATATATATATATATATATATATATATATATATATATATATATATATATATATATATATCTATATATATATATATTTTTTTTTTTTTACAGCAAAGGAGACAGTGCAAGGGCACAAAAAAAAGGAATCATTAATATAAAAAAGCCCGCTACTCGCTGCTCCTAAAAAGAATCCAAAGAGGTGGCCGAAAGATAAGTCAGTTTCGGGAGGAGAGGTGTCCTGATACCTTCCTCTTGAAAGAGTTCAAGTCGTAGGCAGGAGGAAATACAGATGAAGGAAGATTGTTCCAAAGTTTACCAGCGTGAGGGATGACAGAGTGAAGATGCTGGTTAACTCTTGCATAAGGGATTTGGACAGTATAGGGATGAGCATAAGCAGAAAGTCGAGTGCAGCAGGGGCCGCGGGAGGGGGGAGGCATGCAGTTAGCAAGTTCAGAAGAGCAGTCAGCGTGGAAATATCGATAGAAGATAGAAAGAGAGGCAACATTGCGGCGGAATTTAAGAGGTAGAAGACTATCAGTATGAGGAGGAGAGCTGATGAGACGAAGAGCCTTTGCCTCCACTCTGTCCAGAAGAGCTGTGTGAGTGGAGCCCCCCCACACATGAGATGCATACTCCATACGAGGGCGGACAAGGCCCCTGTATATGGACAGCAACTGTGCAGGGGAGAAGAACTGGCGGAGACGGTACAGAACGCCCAGCCTCGAGGAAGCTGATTTAGTAAGAGATGAGATATGAAGTTTCCAGTTGAGATTTTGAGTTAAGGATAGACCGAGGATGTTTAGTGTTGAGGAAGGTGATAGCTGGGTGTTGTCAAAGAATAGGGGATAGTTGTTTGGAAGATTGTGTCGAGTGGATAGGTGGAGAAACTGTGTTTTGAGGCGTTGAAGGACACCAGGTTCTTCTTGCCCCAATCGGAAATAATAGTAAGGTCTGAGGCTAAGCGTTCTGCAGCCTCCAGCCTTGAGTCGTTAAGTTCCTGAAGGGTGGGTCTTCTATTAAAAGAAGTTGAATAATGCAGATTGGAATCATCGGCGTAGGAATGGATAGGACAGTTCGTTTTGGAAAGAAGATCATCAATGAACAACAGAAAAAGAGTGGGAGATAGTACAGAACCATGTGGGACACCACTGTTAATAGATTTAGGGGAAGAACAGTGACCGTCTACCACGGCAGAAATAGAACGGTCAGAAAGGAAACTGGAGATAAAGGTACAGAGAGAAGGATAGAAACCGTAGGAGGGTAGTTTAGAAAGCAAAGATTTGTGCCAGACCCTATCAAAAGCTTTTGATATGTCCAGCGCAATAGCAAAAGTTTCACCGAAACGGCTAAGAGAGGATGACCAAGAGTCAGTTAAGAATGCTAGGAGATCACCAGTAGAACGTCCCTTGCGGAACCCATACTGGCGATCAGATAGAAGGTCAGAAGTGGAAAGGTGCTTTTGAATCTTACGGTTAAGGATTGATTCAAAAGCTTTAGATAGACAAGAAAGTAAAGCAATAGGGCGGTAGTTTGAGGGATTGGAGCGGTCACCCTTCTTAGGTACAGGCTGTGTGAAGGCATACTTCCAGCAAGAAGGAAAGGTAGATGTTGACAGGCAGAGGCGAAAGAGTTTGACCAGGCAGGGTGACAGCACGGAGGCACAGTTTTTAAGGACAATAGGAGGCACTCCATCAGGTCCATAAGCCTTCTGAGGATCGAGGCCAGAGAGGGCATAGAAAACATCATTTTGAAGAATCTTTATAACAGGCATAAAGGAGTCAGAGGGGGGATGAGTAGGAGGAATATGCCCAGAATCGTCCAGAGTGGAGTTTTTAGAAAAAGTTTGAGAGAAGAGTTCAGCCTTAGAGATAGATGAGACAGCAGTGTTGCCGTCAGGACTGAGGAGTGGAGGGAAAGATGAAGAAGTGAAGTTGGAGGAGATGTTTTTGACTAGATGCCAGAAGTTACGGGAAGAGTTAGAGAAAGCAAGGTTTTGACATTTTCTATTAATGAAAGAAATTTTGGTTAGTCGGAGAATAGATTTGGCACGATTTCAGGCAGAAATGTAAAGTTCATAATTAGCATCAGTTTGAAGGCTCTGGTATCTTTTGTGAGCTACCTCTCTATCATTGACAGCACGAGAACAAGCGTGATTAAACCAAGGCTTTTAGAGGAGAGAGAAAGAACGAGGAATGTATGCCCATTCCAGAGACAATCACCTCTGTGATGCGAGCACACACATATATATATATATATATATATATATATATATATATATATATATATATATATATATATATATATATATATATATATATATATATATATATATATGTATATATATATATATATATATATATATATATATATATATATATATATATATATATATATATATATATATATATATATATATATATATATATATATATATATATATATATATATATATATATATATATATATTTATATATATATATATATATATATATATATATATATATATATATATATATATATATATATATATATATATATATATATATTTACAGCAAAGGAGACAGTTCAAGGGCACACAAAAAGCAAACATTAATGAAAAAAAAAGCCCGCTACTCACTGCTCCTAAAAAGAATCCAAAGAGGTGGCCGAAAGATAGGTCAGTTTTGGGAGGAGAGGTGTCCTGATACCCTCCTCTTGAAAGAGTTTAAGTCGTAGGCAGGAGGAAATACAGATGAAGGAAGATTGTTCCAGAGTTTACCAGCGTGAGGGATGAAAGAGTGAAGATGCTGGTTAACTCTTGCATAAGGGGTTTGGACAGTATAGGGATGAGCATAAGCAGAAAGTCGAGTGCAGCGGGGCCGCGGGAGGGTGGGAGGCATGCAGTTAGCAAGTTCAGAAGAGCAGTCAGCGTGGAAATATCGATAGAAGATAGAAAGAGAGGCAACATTGCGGCGGAATTTAAGAGGTAGAAGACTATCAGTATGAGGAGGAGAGCTGATGAGACGAAGAGCCTTAGCCTCCACTCTGTCCAGAAGAGCTGTGTGAGTGGAGCCCCCCCACACATGAGATGCATACTCCATACGAGGGCGGACAAGGCCCCTGTATATGGACAGCAACTGTGCAGGGGAGAAGAACTGGCGGAGACGGTACAAAACACCCAGCCTCGAGGAAGCTGATTTAGTAAGAGATGAGATATGAAGTTTCCAGTTGAGATTTTGAGTTAAGGATAGACCGATAATGTTTAGTGTTGAGGAAGGTGATAGCTGGATGTTGTCAAAGAATAGGGGATAGTTGTTTGGAAGATTGTGTCGAGTGGATAGGTGGAGAAACTGTGTTTTTGAGGCGTTGAAGGACACCAGGTTCTTCTTGCCCCAATCGGAAATAATAGTAAGTTCTGAGGCTAAGCGTTCTGCAGTCTCCAGCCTTGAGTCGTTAAGTTCCTGAAGGGTGGGTCTTCTATTAAAAGAAGTTGAATAATGCAGATTGGAATCATCGGCGTAGGAATGGATAGGACAGTTCGTTTTGGAAAGAAGATCATCAATGAACAACAGAAAAGAGTGGGAGATAGGACAGAACCCTGTGGGACACCACTGTTAATAGATTTAGGAGAAGAACAGTGACCGTCTACCAGCAGAAATAGAACAGTCAGAAAGGAGGGTAGTAAAGCCAAAGATTTGTGCTTTCAAAACTACCTCCCACGGTTTCTATCCTTCTCTGCACCTTTATCTCCAGCTCTCTCTTCCCGTCTATATATTATATATATATATATATATATATATATATATATATATATATATATATATATATATATATATATATATATATATATATATATATATATATATATATATATATATATATATATATATATATATATATATATATATGTATATATATATATATATATATATATATATATATATATATATATATATATATATATATATATATATATATATATAGAGATAGAGATATAGATATAGAGATAGATATATATATATATATATAGAGAGATATATATATATATATATATATAGATATATATAAATGTAGAGCGAGAGAGAGTGAGGGAAATGTCCACCCATCAGCTGAAAGTGGCAGCTCTCAGGTGGGGAGGAACGTGCCCCACACCACTAGTGATGATAAATATATAGTGAACGTATGTAATAGGCTTTTGAAATAATGCACGAGGTAAAGTGTCATTGCAAGCCTTGAAAAGTACACAATGAGACACATGTTTCTCGTTCAGGTTCAATCGCCCGTCTGTCTGCTAAAACAAAAGTTTGATGCGTACTACAAATTAAGTTAACCCGTCCACTGTGATAGGCACGGATTTGGCTTTCACTGGTAGCTTGGTAACATTTAGACCCAGGCCCTTCTCTGCCTCTGTGGTGGATAGTGGAGTGTTTCCCATGTGGTTCTGGTGTGCTGGATATCCCCTCCCAAGGTGCAGGACTTAACATTTTTCTTCATTGAATTGTAGCAGCCACTTTTTGTTCCATTCCTGTAGGTTGAGGAGGTCTTCTGGTAGGAAATCTGCAGTCAAGGGGTTAAAAGAGAGAGAGAGAGAGAGAGAGAGAGAGAGAGAGAGAGAGAGAGAGATCCTAAGTGATTTTACATTAATCAGATTGCTCCAAAACGTTGCTTTTCTACTCTAGTTAATATTAAGTTCAAGGAAGTGACGGTCGAGCTTGTTTTTAAAGGAGTCAATCGTGTTACACTGGACCACTGATGGTGGGAGCTTATTCCATTCTCGCACTACAACGTTGGTGAAGAAAAATTTGGTGCAGTCTGAATTTACTTGTCTACATTTGAGTTTTGTGCCATTGTTCCTCGTTCGCAAAGTGTCATCGATCATAAACAATTTTGTTCTGTCTACATTCGTGAAACCATTAAGTATTTTAAAACATTCGATCAGTTTTCCTCGGAGGCGACGTTTCTCAGGAGAGAACATGTTAAGGGTGGAAAGCCTTTCTTCGTATGATTTGTTGCGCAAGGAAGGGATCATTTTTGTTGCTCGACGCTGAACACCTTCTAGTTTAGCAATGTCCTTTGCATGGTAGGGAGACCAAAACTGTACCGCATATTCCTAGTGGGGTCTGACTAAACTATTGTAGAGCGGAAGTATTACATCTTTATTCTTGAATAAAAAGTTTCTTTTAATGAAGCCCAACATTCTGTTCGCTTTATTTGCTGCATTGATGCATTGATGTGAGAATTTGAGGTTTGACGCGATTTTAATCCCCAGGTCCTTAACGCATTGAACGCTTGTGAGTTTAACGCCGAGTATTTCGTAATCGAGCTTCATATTTTTTGTTCCAACGTTAAAGAGCATCTCCCATTTATCCGACCAAGCTGAAATTTTGTGCAAATCCTCTTGGAGGCTTTGCCTGTCTTCGTCAGTGAGAACCGAGTTACCAATCTTTGTGTCGTCTGCAAATTTACTAATGCGATTATTGAGTCCAACATCCACGTCGTTGATGTAAATAATGAAGAGCACTGGGCCAAGAACCGAGCCCTGAGGGACGCCACTAGTGACCGGCGCCCACTGAGTTAAATCCGTCAATCACAACTCTTTGTTGTCTGTTGCTCAACCAATTCGCGATCCATTGGTTTACTTGACCGTCAATGCCTATTTCCTTTAATTTATAAAGTAATTTATGATGTGGGACTTTATCAAACGCTTTCTGGAAATCAAGATAGACTACGTCCACTGATTTGGTTACGTCATAAATTGAGAAGAGATCGTTATAAAAGGTCAGTAGGTTTGACAGGCAGGATCTTCTGTTACGGAAGCCATGTTGTGAATCCCCAATTAATGAGTGGCTTTCGAGGTAACTCACAATTTTGTCTCTAATTATACCCTCAAGTAGCTTACCTACAATTGAAGTTAGACTAATGGGTCGGTAGTTACCTGGTATTTTTTTTGTCTCCTTTCTTAAAAATCGGTGTCACGATAGCCTTTTTCCAATCCGAAGGGACGATGCCTCGTCGCAAGGACATATTGAATACGGTAGTGAGGGAGGAGAGTATTTCGCTCTTTGTTTCTTTAAGCAGTATAGGATATACTTTGTCGGGTCCGGGACTTTTATTTGTTTTAAGTGAATGGAGAGCTTTAAGGACTTCATCGGATGTTATTTCAAAATTAGGCAATGCATGCTCGAAATTTACAATAGTACTGGTGTTGGTGGTAGCGAGAGGAAGACTGTTAGTATTAAACACCGAGGAAAAGTAATTGTTTAAGAGGTTTGCAATGTGTTGGCTGTCAGTCACTAGTGCACCGTTGCTGTTTGTTAAAGGTCCAATACCACTTTTGATCGCCTTTCTGTTGTTTATGTAACTGAAGAAAGATTTCGGATTATTTTTACAGCTGGCTGCAATATTTTCTTCATATCTACGCTTTGCCTGACCTACTAGTCTTTTTACTCGTCGCCTGGCATCATTATAAAGTCTAATGTTTTCGGGCGTGCTTTGTTCTTTCTTTAACCTGTAAAACAATTTTCTTTCATTGACTGATTGTTTAATTTCGCTATTAAACCACGGTGGGCTTTTATTAGTGTTAATTCGCTTCTCGCACAAGGGTACGAATGTGTTCTGCTGAGTGAGTAAGTGATTTTTAAAGCTTAGCCAGGCTTCATCTACGTTGCCGTCATCTGATAGTTGTATTTCTGTTAGTTTTTGTCGGATTTCTACGAAGTTAGCTCTTTTGAAATTGGCGACCCTTACTTTATTTTCAGTCACTGATGATTGAGCTCTAATGTCGACGCGCACTAAGTTATGATCGCAAGAATCGAGGTGTTCTCCTACCGTGACACTACTGACTAGGTTATCTTGGGTCGTTATAACAAGGTCGAGTATATTATTTTGTCGAGTTGGCTCAGAAACCATTTGGCTTAGATAATTTTCTTCTAGAAATTCGATCATTCTATGTGACTTGCCTTCTGTACCTGAGAGTGTCGCCCAGTCGATATGGGGGAGGTTAAAGTCTCCTAATATCAGTGAGTCGTTGTTATTAAGTGACTGCCTTAAGACGCTGTACATTTCAAGGTCGTCATCGAGTGATTGCCCGGGAGGTCTGTAGTTGACAGATATATTTAAATTGACTTTTGCAATGTTTACTCGCACGCACAAATGTTCAACGTTACTGTTTCCCGGTGTTTTGTCAGTGGGTTGCAAATAGCTTTTGACATAAAGGGCGACGCCACCGCCTCTACGGTTTACACGATCTTTGTTGAAGAGTCTGTAGCCATCTATGTTGTATTCGGAACTTAAATCAATATTTGTGGTGTCGATAAATGTTTCGGTTATAGCAATTATGTCAATTTTCTGTTAGAGCAAGACATCTCAGTTCATCAAATTTGTTGCTTAGGCTACGCGCATTGAAACTAAGAATTTTTAAGTTATCTAGAGGCTTGGTAATAGAGGTGGTGGTACTTGCGGGATCACGGTTACGGGTTTGTTGCGATGCACGGCGTCTATTTACACGGGCGGGGTGGAGGGGCGTGGCTGTGACTTGTTTTTTGCTCGGATGACACGCACTGCGTCGTTGAGGAGCCTTCCGAGTCTGGCTGCCCCAATGGGAGAAAGGTGCAATCCGTCCCTGTGGAAGAGCTCACTTTGTCCATAGAAACTGTCCCATGCGTTGAAGAACTCCACGTCAAGCTCCCTACAAAGAGTCTGTTAGCGGTTGTTTAGGCTATAGGCCTTACTGAAAAAGTCGCTCTCCGCCCAAGTCCGTGGTAGAACTCCTGAAATCAAAATGTTAGGGGATTTAGACTTATACTGCTGGATGAGCCTATGGTACTTCTCCAGGAGTTCCTCAGACCGGGTCGTGGTGACGTCGTTCGTACCTGTGTGAATAACAAACAGTGAATCATTAGTAGCCTGGGGAGAGATCTCCTCAAGAGCAGCAGTTATGTCGTCGATCCCAGCACCAGGATAGCAATAGTTCCGTCTTCGACGAGGAACTCTGCCGCAGAACTCAACGACCTGCTGGCGAATCATGGAGTCACCCACCAGGAAGGTGCTCTCCTGCTCGTCCTCCTCCTCCAGAATGGCAAACCTGTTGAAGCAATGAACAGGATAAATCGCTTGTCTGGCTGGTTTGGCTCCTCCATTCACGACGGTGAAGCCATCATGGGCAGTGCCACTAGCATCCTCCCGCTGCGTGGTGTTGTCCGCTGGTGTCGACGGTACCGCTGAGGGCAAGGGGGTGGTTGGAGAAGGGTTTGGCACCACAGCAACGTTAGCCTGGATGAATTCCTGCAAGGAGGCAACAATGCGAGAAAGCTCTATTATTTTATTCTGACCTGCTTCCATCTTCTCTTCTTGCTCCTGCAGTCTTGTCTCGAGATGCTGCCTGGTGAGAGAAAGCTCTATTATTTTATTCTGGCCTTCTTCCATCTTCTCTTCCTGCTCCTGCAGTCTTGTCTCGAGATGCTGCCTGGAGAGACACAGTCGACAGACAGCAGAACGCCCTGTAAAAAAGTGAGCTGAGAAGCTACCGTTACAAGTACTGCACTTCTTAGGCGCCATCTTAGATGAAATGAAAGAGATAAAAACACAGAGTGAAGGGGATTAGGAAAGGGGGTGAGGTGTGTGAGAGGTAGTTTAGTAATGGAGGAAAAGTGAGAAAGAGGAGGAGAAGGAAGGGATGTGAGATGAGTAAAGAGGGGGAAAGGGAGGCGGTGAGTGAGGTGTGTGAGATCAAGGAGGGTTAGGAAATAGGTGAGGTGAGTGCGAGGGAGTTTGGGAAAGGAGGTAAGTGGGAGAGAGGAGGAGTAGGAAGGGATGCGAGGTGAGTGAGGTGTGTGAGAACAAGAAGGGTTAAGAAAGAGGCGAGGTAAGGTGGGTGAAGGGATGGGTAAATAGGATGTGAGGTAAGGTGAGTGAGGGAGGGAGGGCCTAGAAATATGTGGAGGTGAGGGAGGAGTAGGAAGGGCTAATCCTCTAGGGGATGAGGAGGAGCAAAAGGGATGTGAGGTGAGCGAGGGTGGGGGGGCTTAGGTGAGGTGAGGGAAAGGGGTGTAGGAAGTGTTAATCCTCTAGGGGATTTAAAAAGGGTGTAGTGAGGAGGAGCAGATTGAATCCTCAGGGAATTCAAAGGGTGGGTTGTCGACACACCCAAATCATGCGTGAAGCACTCGGGAACACAAAGTCACACTCGGAACACACGAGACAGAGAGAGAGAGAGAGAGAGAGAGAGAGAGAGAGAGAGAGAGAGAGAGAGAGAGAGAGCCTACAACAGTAATTATATATATACACTTGTATTTGCCTTTCATAAATCGACCTGTCCACATCAGCATACAAAGCCTTGCAGGCACACGTATACATACCTCATGGCAGAGCACATCACGAGATACATGCAAGCACATGCATATAAGCATGCATGCATATACATGCATATAAGAATTCATACACGCTCACAATTGAAGCCAACAAGCCAACAATTTCCAAGGGTTTTTTTCCCTTCCTTCCCTACCCATCTCTCCCTCTGTCTTCCCTTCTTTCCTTCCCCTGTAAGCCTCCTGCCCTTCCCTTCCCTAGCCTACCCTCCTCTTCCCTTCACTAACCTTCCTTCTGCTTCCTCTCCTTACCATTCCCTTCCTTTCCTTCCTACCCTTCTCTTGCCTTTCTCACTCTTTTCTCACCACACATTCCTTTCTCTTCCCTTCCCTTACTTAACTCTTACCTAAAAACGACACAGTATTTGCCGTTCTCATGCCATGGTGTCAAGACCTCGTGCCTCTATAAATAACTCGTTTTCGTGCAAGAGACATCCCACAAAATGGGGTTTTAAGACTATGAGATCTTCTGTTAGGAAAGTTCCGAGTAACATCGAAATCCACAATCATCCTATTATGAATTTAAGGCATTGTACACAAATTTACCCGTCTGCAACTGTGCAACATCTGGTGACGCTAATAGTTTGTAACCTCGGTGAGCAAAACAACCATTGTGTGACATCATTCTTAGATTGGGATAATCTCTGACTTTATAGACTACACCAAGAAAGTCTGTGGAGATCAGTTATGAATGCCCCGCCCGTGCAGCAGATCCACACAATTCAGGAAATGCGTCGTAGGAATGTGGAGCCCCCTTATACGGAGCAATATGTATGCGTGAAATATCTATCAGTGTTTGTTGTAAATGCCACGCACACACGAGGGAACAGGAAATGCGTCGTAGGAAGCGGTGCTCCCTTTCTCGGAGAACACGTGGAACATCTATCACTCCTTGGTCGCGTGAAGACAAGCTTTATCACCGGAAGGCTATTGCGATATCACTGGAGCTAAATTGCCTTACCATTCCCCTAACCCTTGCACGCTTACCATTTTGACCTTAATGTCCTTAGTGGTGAAGGGTCACTATTCTGCAGCGCTGGGTTACTGTTTGAGCGAGGATGGGGAACTGGCGGGGGAAAATGGCCCGTATTCTTAAACGCCACAATGCTCAAGGCACACGTATACAGCAAGGCTTTCGAAGGAGGTGCGGGGATATCCAGGGGTAGCTTTATGACCCTGGTGGTAGTCTGATCCTTCATCTGCACCATGAACCTAAAAAAACACTCATTAGAACCCGACATTTCCAGGGGTAGTTTTATGACCCTTGTGGCAGTCTGACCCTTCATCTGTACCATGAACCTGAAAAAACACTCATTAGAACCCTATATTTCCAAGGGTAGTTTTATGACCCTTGTGGTAGTCTGACCCTTCATCTGTACCATGAACCTGAAAAAACACTCATTAGAACCCTATATTTCCAAGGGTAGTTTTATGACCCTTGTGGTAGTCTGACCCTTCTTCTGTACCATGAACCTGAAAAAACACTCATTAGAACCCGACATTTCCAAGGGTATTTTTTTCCCTTTCCTTCCTTACCCATCTCTCCTTTTGCCTTCCCTTCCTTTCCCTCCCCCAAGCCATCCCTCCCTTCCCTACCCTAACTTACCCTCCTCTTCCCTTCACTAGACTTCCTTCCTCTTCCTTCCCTTCCCTTCCCTTCCTTACCCTTTCTTCCCTTCCTCACCCTTTTCTTTCTAAACATTCCTCCCTCTTCCCTTCCCTACCTCTCCCTTCCCCTCCTTACCCTTCCCTTCCCTTCCCTTCCCTTCCTTGCCCTTCCCTTCCTTACCCTTCCCTTCCCTTCCCTTCCTTATCCTTCTCTTCCCTTCCTCACCCTTTTCTTTCCAAACATTCCTTCCTCTTCCCTTCCCAACCCCTCCCTTTCCCTCCTTACCCTTCCCTTCCCTTCCTTACCCTTCCTTCCTTCCCTTCCTAGCCTTCCTACCCTTCCTTCCCTTCCTTACCTTCCTTCCTTCCCTTCCCTACCCTACCCATCCCTTCCTTCCCTATCCTTCTCTTCCTTCCTCACCCTTTTCTTTCCAAACATTCCTTCCTCTTCCCTTCCCTACCCCTCCCTTTCCCTCCTTACCCTTCCCTTCCCTTCCCATCCCTTCCTTGCCCTTCCCTTCCTTACCCTTCCCCTCCCTTCCCTTCCTTGCCCTTCCTTAGGGTTTGGGTTTTCCCGTCTTTCTTTCTCTCTGATTTATCCTCCTCCGCCTCCGTCTCCTCCTCCTGCTTCCCCCTACGACCTGGGACCAACTTGGCATCACCGACAATACAATCGACAACGCGTGGAACGTCTTCAAAGATAAGCTGTTGCAAGTAGAGAAGGCTACTGTGCCTACGAAATCCAGGCGAGTAAATGGGGCCGTAGATCCACCGTGGATGACCAGAGAAATAAAAAGGGCAGTAAACCTAAAAAAAAAGAATTATAATTTGATGAAAGAGAATGCCACGGCCAAAGCCCGCACACAGTACCACAACAGCCTCAGAGCTTGTCGCAGCCTTATTCGGAGTAGCAAACGCAACTATGAAAAGCAAATATCGTGCGAAATCAAAACTAACTCCAAGAAATTCTTCACGTACATAAGATCGAAAAAGAAAGTAAAATCCAATATTGGTCCCCTGACAGACGAGACTGGATCTGTAACTCAGGACAGTAAACAGATGGCCAGAATCCTCAACAGTAACTTCGCATCCGTATTCACAGTCGAGGACATCGAAACCATTCCCGAGGGCCCTGACCTGCCGAGTGAGATCACGCCCCTGGAAATTGACTCAATATGCGACCAAGAAGTAAAAAAGTACTTGGACAAACTCGACACGAACAAGTCAACGGGACCCGACGGTTTGTCCTCGCGGTTATTAAAAGAGCTTAGACAACAAATACTTCAACCACTCACTAACATATTTTTTACACCCTTCTTTTCTTGTATTAAATCAACTCTTTTATCACTCATTAATTACTCCATAAATGATCTCACCGTCTCGTATCCCTGGTAGCGTGATCCGGCTTAAGTTGTTATTGGAGACTGGTGTTCGGGGATAAACAAGGGAAAAAGAAAATATACATTTATTTAAAATTAAATGAAAGTAATTGCCTTACGCAATATTCTATGCTCAGACGATCATAACACTGGCATATTCAGCAATGGATGCAACATATGACAAACGACATGTCTTAAACATAATACTACAATATGTGCTCAGTTGTTGCCAATAATAATAACACTCGTCGTTCCACAAGCAGTGGTTTGCATCTGCTTACATCACAATCATTATGTACTCTCTTCACAAAATCCTAATAACACATTCCTGTAGTATAATCTACTACAAGTCATGGAAACACATTATTTTACCACACCCAGTGGTTTTACCTTTGCTTTACATCGCAAACAAATAATCACAATCCTGTCCCACTCACAATCCTACTTCACATCTCCTACATTATAATCTCCAGGACAATACAGTCGGTTTCCCTTAGATTCTCGAATTTCTACTCACGATTAAGATCACAACAGCCATTCTCGGCTGAGTGAGTAGCAGGTCTGCTTGAGGCGAGAACCAAGCTCGGTCTACTCATACCACTGATTTCTAGGCCACATTTTTCTTTGCTTTAGGCGGACTTACATCCTTGACACGCCCTTAATTTTCTACATAACCAATGGCCAATACTTCCTGTCACACCCATCTGCTCGCTCATTATGTTGTATTGTTTTACTTCTCCTGCTATTCGTGAGTCAGTCTTAAGACACTCCCTCAGTGATTTTTCTGTTAAATTATTGGCTCATAACATGTCGCCACGACTGACGTCACGGGTCAGAGTCTTTTTCAATGGTTGTTCACACTTTCTGACCACGCCCACTGGGTATCTGTTTTATGTATCTGAGTCTATCTGTTTTCCTTTACCCTCGTTGTTTCCCCTCTTTTGTACTTGAGATGTTTACACTGTTATATATATATATATATGTCACCCTTCTTGTTAGTGTTTGTCCTGTCAGATGTTTACACAGTTGTATATCTCTCATTCCTCTCTGGGTATCTGTTTTTCTTTATCCTCGTTGTTTCCCCTCTTTTGTACTTGAGATGTTTACACTTATATATATGTCACCCTTTTTGTTAGTGTTTGTCCTGTCAGATGTTTACACAGTTGTATATCTCACTCCTCTGTTTCCTCGTCTTCTGGGTCCTGACATATTCAACCGGTCAGTTCAACTAAACAAGGTCCCGGAAGACTGGAAGATGGCGAACGTGACACCGATTTTCAAAAAAGGAGACAAAAGCGTTGTATTAAACTACAGGCCCATAAGTTTGACATCAGTGGCAGGAAAAATACTCGAAAAGATTATTAGAGATAAACTTGTTAAGTTTCTAGAAAACAATAATATAATCTCAGACACCCAGCATGGCTTCAGAAACAAGCGCTCCTGCCTAACGAATTTATTAGACTTCTTCCAAGGTATATATAAGAACTGGGATGCCCACATTCCCAGTGATGTTATATACCTGGACTTTCAGAAAGCCTTCGACAAGGTACCGCACGAGCGACTCCTTAAGAAACTGCACTCGGCGGGCATCGGAGCTAATCTGATCGCGTGGATAAGAGATTGGTTCACCGACAGAAAACAACGAGTCCTACTCAACGGACAGCCTTCCGATTGGCTACCAGTCACTAGTGGAGTGCCTCAGGGGTCAGTGCTGGGACCCATCCTCTTTATCATATATATCAATGACCTAGAATCAGGACTGAAATCCACAATATCGAAATTTGCAGATGACACCAAGGTGGGTGGAGAGGCCCTCACAAAGACCGACTGCGAAATCATTCAGAAAGACCTCAATCACATTATCGAATGGTCGGAAAAATGGCAAATGTCTTTTAATGTTGACAAATGCAAAGTCATGCACATTGGGTCCCAAAATAGTAACCATACATACATCATGAATGGGAGACCTCTGCAAGCGATGCAGGAGGAAAAGGATCTTGGAGTCACTATCAGCAGTGACCTGAAACACGCGAATCACTGTAAAAAAGCATACAACAAGGCCAACATTATGCTCGGGTTCATAGCGAGGAACTTCGAGTGTAAAACACCAGACGTGATGCTATCCTTGTATAATTCCATGGTAAGACCGCACCTCGAGTATGCAGTGCAGTTCTGGTCTCCCAATTACAGAAAGGACATTGCTCTACTGGAAAGGATTCAGCGACGCGCCACAAAGATGATTCCAACCTTCAGGGCTCAACCGTACGAGGAACGACTCAAGCGACTCAATCTCTTTACATTGGAGAAAAGACGCCTACGAGGGGATATGATTCAAGTCTTCAAGTATCTAAAAAAGTTCCATAACGTCGATTACTCCAAATTCTTTGAACTGCAAACCAACTCAAGAACTAGAAATAACGGTTTACCCATTCAGTCGAGTCGATGTAACACAGACATTGGAAGGAGTTTCTTTTCAAACCGAGTCATCCGCCACTGGAACAATCTTCCCTCAGAAGTAGTAAATGCGAATACCATCAACTCCTTCAAATATAGAATCGACCGTCACTTCGCTGCGTTGGGAGTAAACTGAATAACGAGGTGCTTTCATCTGCTCACCAACCCCCAAGTGGCGGTCGAGCAGACTAAATCACCCAAGCGGCCGACCTCGTAATGAGCCAATAGGCTTTCTGTTGCCTGCATTTCCATGTTTCCATGTTTCCTTTAATTGTATATAATGGAATAGTGAAATTTGGATGTCCGTTCCGGAGACTTTACTAACACTTGTCAAGCTAATCAATCTCTCTCTCTCTCTCTCTCTCTCTCTCTCTCTCTCTCTCTCTCTCTCTCTCTCTCTCTCTCTCTCTCTCTCTCTCTCTCTCTCTCTCTCTCTCTCTCTCTCTCTCTCTCTCTCTCTCTCTCTCTCTCTCTCTCTCTCTCTCTCTCTCTCTCTCTCTCTCTCTCTCTCTCTCTCTCTCTCCAGCCTTTTCCGTCTTTATATAATTAATGACCCGTCTTATTCCCTTATGCTTTCGTTCAGTAAGTTTGTTGATCGTGTTTCTTTATTTGTTTATTTTTTCTCTTCTCTCGTTTGTGTGTCCCGTATTTTTGTGCCTCAGTGGTCAGTTTGTCTTCGTCCAGGTTGCATCAGCAGGTATCATTCATAAACTCCCTTTCGGTTTTCCTATGACTAATTTCACGTCCCATTCCCTTTAAGTTTCGTTCGGTTAATCTGCTTCAGTGTGTATTCGTGAACTCCCTTTCGGTTCTCTTATGATTAATTTCACGTTCCAATCCCTTTAATCTAAGATCGGTTAATCTGCTTCAGTCTCTTCGTAAACTCCCTTTCGGTTCTCTTATGATTAATTTCACGTCCCATTCCCTTTAATCTTCGTTCGGTTAATCTGCTTCAGTGTGTATTCGTGAACTCCCAAGAAGGGGTCGGGTAACCTTTTTCCTGCAGGCCATACACTCAAGCGATGCGGCGCCCAGGGAACACATATTTGATACCGCTTTCGTAGGAGTTTGGGTCATTTTCAGGGCTAGTTGAAAGACCCTGGTGATGGTTGGACCCTTCTTCTGTACCCTGAAAGTGAAAAAAAAACCCATGAAAACCCGAGTGATATCCTTTTCAGCTCTTGCAAATAGTTGACATGAAAAGTGTGTGTGTGTGTGTGTGTGTGTGTGTGTGTGTGTGTGTGTGTGTGTGTGTGTGTGTGTGTGTGTGTGTGTGTGTGTGTGTGTGTGTGTGTGTGTGTGTGTGAGAGAGAGAGAGAGTCTGGAGACAACAAAGGCTTGCTGGTGACAGGATATCGTTTCCGCTGCTGATAACATGAGTACACGTGACACCTTTTACTACGACAAGAAGGAGAAGAAGATGAAGATGAAGAAGGTGAAGAAATAGAAGAAAGGAAAAGAAAGAGTACATTAGAGGAATAAAGAGGAAGAAAGAAGAAAAATGAAAAGAAAGAGAGGAAGAGAAAAAAAAGAGGAAAAAAAGAAAAAAAGGGAAAAGGAAAAGAAAGAGGAAGAAAAAGAAGGGAAGGAAAAAAGAGGAAAGAGAAGAAGAAAGAAAAAGAAATGAGAAAGAGGAAAGAAAAAAAGAGGAAAACGAAAACGAAAAAGAAAATGATAAAAGGGAAAAAACAAATAAGACGAAAAAAAAATAAAAAAAGGAAAATAAAAATAAAAGAGGAAAAATAAGAGGAAAGAGAAGAAGAAGAGGAAGAAGAAAAAGAAAAAGAAGGAGAAGGAGAAGAAGAAATGAAAATAAAATAAAGAAAAAGAAGAGGAAGCAGAAGAAGAAGAAAAAGTAAAAGAAGAAGAAGAAGAAGAAGAAGAAGAAGAAGAAGAAGAAGAAAAAAAAAAGAAGAAGAAGAAACGAAAATAAAATAAAAAGGAAAAGGAGAGGAAGAAGAAGAAGAAGAAGAAAAAGAAGAAGATAAGAAGATGAAAAAGAAGAAATAAAGATAAAAATATTAAGAGGAAAAAGAGGAGGAAAGAGAAGAAGCAGAAGAAGAAGAGGAAGCTAAAAAGAGTCGGCCATCCATCTCATAATCTAACCTTTGGACTCACTGAAGAAGCAAAAAAAAAAAAAAAAAGAAAAAAAGAAACCCATATCCCCAGTAGAACGCGTCGCCTTCCAGTTCCCATTACTCTTGGCGCAATCGTGAACAGGTCAGGTCAATACTAGAGGTCAACAGGGCAGAAAATGAAAATCGGCATATTCAGAGAAGGGAAAAAATGCCGCTGAGATTGAAAGGGTGACTGTGTGTGTGTGTGTGCGTGTGTGTGTGTGTGTGTGTGTGTGAAATATGAAGGAAAAAAGGAAGGGAGAGGAGGGAGAAATATTAAGGGAAGAGAAAGGAAGGAATAATATGAAGGAGGGAGAAGGAGGAAAGAAATAGGGAAGAGGAGAAGAGAAGAGACGGAGGAAAGGGGAGAGAAGGAAGAGGAAAGGAGGAAACTAAAAGAAGAGAAAACAAAACAATAAAATAACGAGAAAAAAATGAAAATAAATATACGCATGACAGAGAGAGAGAGAGAGAGAGAGAGAGAGAGAGAGTTCTCCAATCATTAGTCTCTCTCTCTCTCTCTCTCTCTCTCTCTCTCTCTCTCTCTCTCCAGAATGACACAGAATTACACCCATAAATATTAACGCACAAAGTTCACGCACATGAAAATATACGCACATTCACTTACGCACGTAACAATTTAAGCATGTACACACACACACACACACACACACACACACACACACACACACACACACACACACACTGATTATTATTATTATTATTATTATTATTATTATTATTATTATTATTATTATTATTATTATTATTATTATTATTATTATTATTATTATTATTATTATTATTATTATAAGTAACTCCGGCTTATCATTAACCATTCTTCCTCCAAGAGCATAACGGGGCGGCGGCTCCCATCACACAGGAAGTTGAGGCCGTGAAACAGTCTCCCCTCCATTGATACTGATATCGCCACTCGCCAGCATGGTCCCGCGACACTGTTTGTTGACTTCCCATCGTGCCCCGTGGTAGCGGCCACTAACGCATGATTCGTAGCGTTCATAAGCATATTAGCTGGACCCACCCCTGACTTCCCATCGTGCTCCGTGGTAGCGGCCACTAACGCATGATTCGTAGCGTTCATAAGCATATTAGCTGGACCCACCCCTGACTTCCCATCGTGCTCCGTGGTAGCGGTCACTAACGCATGATTCGTAGCGTTCATAAGCATATTAGCTGGACCCACCCCTGACTTCCCATCGTGCTCCGTGGTAGCGGCCACTAACGCATGATTCGTAGCGTTCATAAGCATATTAGCTGGACCCACCCCTGACTTCCCATCGTGCCCCGTGGTAGCGGCCACTAACGCATGATTCATAGCGTTCATAAGCATATTACCTGGACCCACCCCCTATGTTATAATTGTTCTCCCTTCAGGCCAAGCGCACGCACACTGACGCGGGGAGCAGTAACTAATCTGCCGTCTTGATAGTTCAGGACCCATAGTTTCAAACGTTTCACGGCCTTGGGATCGCCGTGTCAAGAACCTCTCGTAGAAGTTGTCGGGATTGCCACGGGTGTGTTCATATCTCTGGCGGTAGTTTTGCAAGATTTCTACGCCATGGACGAGTACTACACTCTTGGGAACCCGACGCATTATTTCTGTGGCCTTAGAAAATTATCGTATCAAGAGCCCGAAGCGTGCGAGAATACGAGTCCGGGTGTTATAATTGCTTTTCCTTCAGGCCAAACGCACACACACACTTTGACGCTGGCGGCTGTAATTTTTCTGCCGCGGGTGAGGGCTCCGGAAAACCCCGCGGTGTTGTAACGGGACAAGGGCGGGAAGGGCGGTATGCGGGCTCGGGGAAAAAATGTCCGTAATTTAAATTCAGTGCAAAGAAGGACGGACGAGACGCGGGCGGGGAGGGTGTTGCGACCGTCTGAGCAGGAGGAAAAGTGGGAGGAAAAAGTGATAAATTAAATACATGAGGAAAAAATGTCCGTAATTTAAACTCAGTGGAAAGAGGGAATCTGGACTTCGTTGTAAAAGAGAGAGAGAGAGAGAGAGAGAGAGAGAGAGAGAGAGAGAGAGAGAGAGAGAGAGAGAATATTTGGAAGGGAAATCATTTGTGCTTCATGCAAATGTCTGAGAAAGAACCTCAGAAAATTTTGCATCAAACAAAGAGGAAAGAAGGAATTATATGGACCTTAGGGGGAAATATAACAAGATAAAAAGATAAATAACTCAAATTTAAAGGAAAGAGGGGTTTATATGAAGGGCTTAATAAAATATGCGAAAAATAATTACAAGAGAAAAGACTAATTCAGCACATCAACACACACACACACTCTCTCTCTCTCTCTCTCTCTCTCTCTCTCTCTCTCTCTCTCTCTCTCTCTCTCTCTCTCTCTCTCTCTCTACCCACAAAAACACACACACACACACACACACACACACACACACACACAGGGACATAGGCAAAAATTGGTGTACAATCAGGGTGGTGGATGAGTGGAATAGGCTTAGCAGTCATGTGGTGAGTGCCAATACAATTGTTACATTTAAAAATGGATTAGATAAATTCATGGACAGCGATATTAGGTGGGGCTAGATACACGGGAGCTACACGGGAGCTTAGGTTCAGAGGAGCTACCTAGCGGCCTCTTGCAGACTCCTATGTTCTTATGTTCACACACACACACACACACACACACACACACACACACACACACACACACACACACACACACACACACACATACAGACTACCACCTCCACTACTATTACTACTACTACTACTTAATTACTTAACTCTCTAACTACCTTACTAATTAACTATGAACGGATAAAAAGGAGAGGAAACAAGGGAATGGAGGGAGAGGGAGGAGGAGAAAGGGAGGGAGGAAGAGGAGAAGGAAAGGAGGGAGGAAGAGAGGAAGGGAGGGGGAGGAAAAAGAGAGGAAGAAGGACTGGCTATTTTCTATCTGGACGTAAAGAGAGGAGGAGGGAAGGTACGTGTGTGTGTGTGTGTGTGTGTGTGTGTGTGTGTGTGTTACCTGCGCTGATAGTCGTGTGAGGTAATTAAGATTTCAACACCTGTCAGTATGAAGTTAATGAACAGTGCAATGATCTTTTTAGTGGTTTGAGGTAAAATTGAATCACCTGTCAGTCTTTGTGTCATTAAGAACGTATTGGTTGGTTTAGGAGTCGTGTGAGGGAAGACGTAAGTAGTACCTGTCAGTAGTAAGTATTGGAACATTAAGGTATGGTGTAGTTTTGTGACCCTGGTGGCAGTTTGACTCCTCTGTACCGTGAACATAAGGAAACACACATTAGACAAGGCTTTCGTAGGAGTTGTGGGCATTTCCAGGGGTTGTGTTGTGACCCTGGTGACAGTTTGACTCCTTCTCTGTACCGTGAAACAAAAAAGCACACATTAGACAAGGCTTTCCAAGGAGTTGTGGGCATTTCCAGAGGTAGTTTTGTGACCCTGGTGGCAGTTTGACTCCTCTGTACCGTGAACCTAAAAGAAAAAAAAAAACATTTGACAAGACTTTCCTAGGAGTCATGGGCATTTCCAGGGGTAGTGTTGTGACCTCGGTGGTAATGCAAGATGGCGCCACTATAAACACTCGCCTGCGCCAGTGTTGTGACCTCGGTGGTAGTTTGACCCCTCCTCTGTACCGTGAACCTAAAAAAGATATATTTGACAAGGCTTTCGTAGGAGTTGTGGGCATTTCCAGCGGTAGTTTTGTGACCCTAGTGGCAGTTTGACCCTTCCTCTGTACCGTCAAATGAAAAAAAAAAAAATTGACAAGGCTTTCGTAGGAGTCATGGGCATTTCCAGGGGTAGTTTTGTGACCCTGGTGGCAGTGTAACCCTTCCTCCGTACTTTGAGCCTAAAAAATCACTAACGAAAACCCGATTGGGCTCTATTTTGCCCTTTGGAAATAGTTCACTTGAGGGGAAAATAGTTACACGTGGTTACCTTGTTCACGTGTATAGCTTGTGTTGATTAGGTGCGCGAGGCCTCAGTGCTCATCTCCGTGGTAATAATAGATAGTGGTTACCTTGTTCACGTGTATAGCCTGTGTTGATTAGGTGCGCGTGGCTTCATTGCTCATCTCCGGGGTAATAATATATAGTGGTTACCTTGTTCACGTGTATAGCCTGTGTTGATTAGGGGGAGTAGTCTAGAGGTGCGCGCGGCCTCAGTGCTCATCTCCGGGGTGAAAACAGATGCAGTGATAACTAGTGATGGGCGATAATTTTTCTTCAGTAATCGATTATCTCCATTACTATTGTGGCCTTTTTGATTACTCTCACCTTAGAATATATTATACAGTGATTTATTGGTAGTGTATCAGGTATTGTGTTGTGGTTTATGTCTCTCTCTCTCTCTCTCTCTCTCTCTCTCTCTCTCTCTCTCTCTCTCTCTCTCTCTCTCTCTCTCTCTCTCTCTCTCTCTATCTCTCTCTCTCTCTCTCTCTCTCTCTCTCTCTCTCTCTCTCTCTCTCTCTCTCTCTCTCTCTCTCTCTCTCTCTCTCTCCTCCCTCTACCGTCATCCCATCTCTCCTTCCTTGTTTCTTTCTTTTCTTCAGTTCTTTCTCTGTGTTCCTACTTTCCTTTGATTTTCTTTCTTATTTCTTTCCTTTTCTTGTATTCCTCCTCCCTTGTTATCATTACCTTCAGCTTCCATGACCTGCTCCCCTTCTTCATCTCCCTTTTTAGTCTTGTTTTTCTTCATCTTGTTCTTGTTAGTCTTTCTCTTCCTTCTTTTCCATCTCCTCCTCTTGTTACTGCTCTTTCTCCTTCCTCACCACCATGACCACTACCGCTTCCTCCTCCTCCTCTTCCCTCTCATCCTCCTCCTCCTCCTCCTCCATGAATCAGCCTCCTCGTGTACCTGTCTGCCTGGGTCCTGTCCGCCACTTGTCCGCCCAGGAAAGTGGAATCGGATACTACATGAGCGGCTTTCGACTCGCTCCTCGCATAAACGCCTCGATCCTTTTAGATGTGGGAGCTCTCACGCGTGTCTCCGGCGGGGGAGGTGATGCGCCGAGCTCGTGGGAGTGGAAGGTTGACTGGATGTTCTTATGGATATGACTTCGGAGGTGGAGAGGGAGAGAATGGGAGTGTTCGGTGGAAAATTTGTAATGGGGAGAGAAATGGAGAGTGTCTAAGAGAATAAGAACATAAGAATAGAATATGTTAAATCTGAAAAACCTCAGAAGTGTAGTTTGCATGAGTTTTGTTATGTTTTCTTAAGTCTACCTCAAAATGGGTTGGCCAGCTCGTTTCTCTTATTTGTCGTGTTCCTATATTGTGCCAGTATTATATTCTTACCACTGTATTTCTAGTTTTCAAAGGTGCTGTATTCTAAGGATGAGAAACCTAAGTACTTATTCTTATTAGTATTGTATTTATGTAGTATAAGATACAAGTCCTACTTCATATGTTGTGTTGTTTTTGTACTTTTGTAAGACTGTAGTGAAGAAAGTCAGAATTAGACCTGTGGACAAAGGCATGGCGTCTCATTATCCCTAGAACTTCTCCTATTCTCCGAGTTCCTGCACGATGAAGAAATAGAAGCTCTTCATTCTGGTGCCCAGACCCGGGAATTAAGTACCTAAGCTCAAGATTTAGACAAGTTTGTGCAGTGGACGACGACATGGAGAAGCTTAAGAAGAAGAGAGCGGCGAGAAGAGGCTGGGTGACGCGGACAGCACAAGAGCTCTCCGCTATGCTGACTCAGCCTTCGCCCTCCATAAGTGAACTTGAGGCCGTCATCCAAGAGTTCAACAAAAGACTAGCCAAGTTAGATGAAGTACAAGAAGAACTAGAAGAAGAAGTCGAAGTTGAAGAACTAGACCAAGAATTAGATGAAGCTTACGCCTTCAAACAAGAAGGTATGAAAGCCAGAGTTCAAGCCGAGGATAAGATACGAGAGTTAGCAGTGGCAGCAGCCCCAGCTGGGTTTCCAGCCCCAAGTATAGTAAGTGGATCACAAAACTCAGAAGCTGTGAACGTGAAGTTACCCAAATTGGAGCTGCCTAAGTTCAGTGGTGAAGTCACGCAATGGCAGTCTTTTTGGGACCAGTTCAACAGCCACATTGATGCTACTAACCTTCCAGTAATTAGTAAGTTCACCTATTTGTTGTCTCTGCTGGAAGGGGATGCCAAGAGTGTGGTCAAGGGGTTGGCACATACCAGTGATAATTATCAAGTTGCCCGTGACTTGTTGAAAGACCGCTATGGAAAGCCAGAAAGAATCATTTTTGCTCACGTCCAGGCTTTGTTATGTGGTCATGTCAACCTTACCCAAAGTGGAACAAAGAGTGTTGCACAACTATGGAAGTTGCGCGATGAAATCCTAACACATATTCGTAGTTTAGAAGCTTTAGGTGTCAGTGGGAAGCAGTGTGAAGTGTTTCTCACCCTATAATCCTGTCCTGTCTGCCCAATGAACTGAGGCTGGAATGGGCCAGGGGGGATGGACACGAAAGTGATTTGGAGTGGCTGTTGCAATTCCTACACAAAGAAATATCAAGATTAGAAAGGTCAGAAGCCTTTAAAGGTAAGAAGGCCACTAGTGAGGAAAAGAAGTTTGAAAGTAAAGGTTCTAAGGAAAAGGTTTACTCCGCTGCAGCCCTCCACGCTTCTTCTAAGCAAGACGGTGTTCTCTGCTCCTTTTGTGGTAAAAAGCATAAGTCAGAGAATTGCTATGCTGTGTTAAACTTAGATGGAAAGGAGCGAGGTGAAAAAATAAAAGGTTTAGGTCTCTGTTTCAAGTGTTTAAAAGGTGGACACATGTCAAGAGAATGTAAGGCCCACATAAAGTGTACAAGATGTAATGGTATGCACAATGTACTAATGTGTGGCGTGAAGTTAGATTTAAGCTTAAAGAAGGAAGAAGACAAAGAAAGCAAAAGTGGTGACACAAGTGCCAAGCCTGAGAATGTAGTACTTCTGTCTGGACAGGGTAGTAACTGCACTATTTTACAGACGGCAAAGGTCCAAGTAAGCACAGGAGATGGTGATATTGTAGTAGCTAAGGTTATGTTTGATAATGGTGCAGATAGAACCTATGTCAGCAGTAACTTTGTGAAAAGGTGTAAGCCAAAGTGGATCACTAGTACACCTATACTGTACTCTAGTTTCGGAGGTCACAGTGTTGGAAAAAATGAACAGAGGAATGTTTATAGGTTACAGCTGTGGGACTCTGAAAGGAAAAGTGTACCCATTATTGCAGCTGAAATACCCAAAATATGTCAGCCTTTAGTAAGACCTGTTGTTCCCAGTGCTGTGCTTAATTCATTTTCTCATGTTGTATTAGCAGATGGTTATCAGCAGGACTCTCCTCTTGAAATTGATATCCTGATTGGGTTAGATTTCTATTGGACATTGATTTCTCCTGCAGAAGCTGTGCAAATGAGTAGCGTTGTAGCCATGAAGTCTGTCTTTGGATATGTACTATCTGGTAAGATATCTGAGTGTATTCCCACATCCTCTGAGTACTCTACTCCACAAATGTTGTGTATCTCCAGTGTTTCAGATGCTGATTTAAGAAGGTTTTGGGATCTGGAAACTGTAGGGGTTAAGCCTAAGGAAGTTGTAGAAAGTTACAGTGATACCAGAGTACACAAGGAATTTGAGAGTACAGTTCAGTTTGTGGATGACCGCTATGAGGTCACTCTTCCATGGAAGGATGAATTTGCGAAGGAAAGACTTATGAACAATGAAGGTTCAGTAAGAAAGAGGTTAAGTAAGTTAATGATTAAGTTAGATAAGGACAAAGAACTAAAGAAGGAATATCAAAAGGTGTTTGATAGTTATGAATCTGATCTCATAGTAGAAGAAGTACCTAGTGAAGAAATCTCAGGTGTGAGTCCCGTGTACTACATGCCACACCGTCCGGTAGTAAAATTAAGTAGTACAAGTACTAAGGTGAGGCCAGTCTTTGATGCGTCTGCCACTGGTTACAATGGGGTGTCATTGAATGACTGTTTGCTGTCGGGACCATCGCTCAACCCGGACTTGGTTGAAGTACTCATCCGCTTCCGTCGTTGGCCCTTTGCTCTAACAGCAGACATAGCTAAGGCTTTTTTACAAGTCACTGTTCAAAGGAATGACAGAGATGTCCATAGATTTTTGTTGCCAAGAGAAGACGGTACGGTGCGGCACATGCGATTCACACGTGTACCCTTTGGTAACACAGCAAGTCCTTTTCTGTTGAATGCTACTATCAAACATCATTTGAACAAGTATCCAGAAACAAGTGTAGTACAAGAACTAAAGTCTGAGATGTACACGGATAATTGGTTAAGTGGTGCAGATTCAGTCGTAGAGGCGTCTGAAAAATTCTGTGAAGCACGTAGTATTTTAGCTGATGCTAGTATGGATCTTACAAAGCTTGTGTCAAATAGTCTCTTGATTACATCCAAGTCCCATGACCAGTACTTTATAAGTGGAGATGAACCTAATACTGTGTTAGGGTTGAAGTGGTGTAATTCACAGGATACATTCTCCTTTGTTGGCATGAACCCAAACACCAGTGTTGAAGTAGCTTCTACAAAACGCAGCATACTTAATGTTATAG
Organism: Eriocheir sinensis; assembly: GCF_024679095.1. NCBI lineage: Eukaryota > Metazoa > Arthropoda > Malacostraca > Decapoda > Varunidae > Eriocheir > Eriocheir sinensis. The sequence goes on from NW_026112223.1 coordinate 101,695, forward strand.
CCAAAATCTTTGACCCTTTGGGGTTAATTAGTCCCTTTGTCATGTACGGCAAAATTCTCTTCCAAGAACTCTGGAAACTAAATGTAAGTTGGGATGAAGAGATGCCATCAGATTTGAAGGTAAGGTTTCAGAAGTGGCTTCTTAGTAGTCAAAGCTTTAAGTCATTTCATGTAAATAGGTGCTATTTTCCAGGGCTGTCTTGGGGGGAGCTGCGTAATGTAGAGCTACATGGGTTTGGTGATGCCTCGGAGAAAGGCTATGGAGCATGTGTATACTTGCGAGTAACCTCAGAAGACAATGTATCTAGGGTGTCGTTAGTAGCTTCTAAGTCAAGAGTCGCTCCCATAAAGTCAGTTACTTTGCCAAGATTAGAGCTTATGGGAGCTCTTTTGTGTTCAAGACTGGTAGACTTTGTTAAGACTTCCCTTGAGTTGGATAGTGACACTCAAGTTGTATGTTGGACAGATTCCACTATTGCCCTGTCATGGATACAAGGATAAACTTGTAAGAAAGATGTGTTTGTGTTTAATAGAGTAAGAGATATCTTAGCATTAACACCTCAACATTGCTGGCAGCATTGTAGAGGCAAAGACAATCCAGCTGATCTGATAACACGGGGTTTGTTAGCAGACAAATTAGTGGATAATTCTATGTGGCTATGTGGGCCTAGCATGCTAAAAGACAACCCTCGTCATCCTAAGCAAAGTAGTACAGTAGCTAGTGATACAAAGAAAGCAAGCAACAAAAGTACTGTATGTCTTAATGTTCAGGGAGAACCAGTATCTCCTTGCATGGACTTAAACAAGCACAGTGATCCTTGCATGGATTTAAACAAGCACAGTGATCTGAATAAGGCTCTAAGGGTTACAGCATATGTTTTAAGGTTTATAAACAATTGTAGAAGTCAGAATGAGTTGAAAGGCTCCATCACTACTGAAGAGATTGACTTAGCTAAATGTAAGCTGATTTATCTCACCCAAAGAGAAGTATTCTCTGATGAAATAAAGGCCCTCCTGATTAAGAAAGCTATTCCAAAGAAGTCTAAATTAAGTAAACTAGACCCATTCATAGATGATCAAGGATTATTAAGAATCAAAGGCCGTCTTGAGTTTTCAGACCTAGATTATGACACTAAGCATCCTGTTATAATCCCCAGGGGTCCTCTTGCCAAGCTTTTGATAAGATTTCAACATAAGCTCCTAAAGCATGCAGGTGTTGGCACTGTCATTTCATCTTTAAGAACCAACTTTTGGATCATAGGAGTAAGGAGACTAGCTAAGACAGTAGTGAAGGAGTGTTTCAGCTGCCGTTGTTTTGATACTAGACCGTGCAGCCAACCTGTGGCTCCCTTACCCAAGGAAAGAGTGACATCTGCTCCACCTTTCAGTGTCACAGGGCTAGATTTTGCTGGACCTTTATTTTGTGCTGATTATCCTAGTAACAAGTTTTATGTTCTCTTGTTCACCTGTGGTGTTACGAGAGCCATTCATCTAGAACTCACAGAGTCACTATCTTTGTCTGATTGTCTCTTGGCTATAAGAAGATTTGTGGCCAGGAGAGGGTTGCCTAGTATCATGTACTCAGATAATGCAAAGACCTTCATAGCTGCTCAAACTGAAGTACAGAAAGTATATGGTCATCTAGCCCCCAAGTGGAAGTACATAGTCCTCGGTCCCCTGGTGGGGTGGCTGGTGGGAAAGACTCATTAGATCAGTTAAACTTGCTTTAAGAAAGACTCTGAATCATAATTATGTGAGTAAGACTGAACTAGAAACTATACTAGTAGAAATAGAGTCTTCCATAAATACAAGACCCTTGACCTATGTGAGTGAATACCCTGACTCTTCTCAGTATCTCACTCCTCACATTTCCTTCTAGGTAGGGTTCCTCACAGTAAACCCTCACAAGAAGTAGAACCAAGTATAGTAAGTTCCAAGGATTTGACTGAGAGGGAATGTGTGAAGAATCAGAGGCTAGAACATTTTGGAAGGTTTGGAGTAATAATTATATAACCAATCTACCTCAAGTTGTTAAGGGATTCACTCAAAACTGTAGTTTGTCTAAAGGTGACCTTGTGTTGATCAAGGAAGACAACATTCCAAGACTGAAATGGCCTCTTGGACTTGTAACTGATGTTTTTCCTGGCAAAGATGGATTTGTAAGAAGTGTAAAGTTAAGAACAAGTAAGGGAGAAATTACTAGGTCTATCCAAAGGTTGTATAACTTAGAAGTACCTAGATCTGAAGAAATGGATGTCTCTGGTAGGCTTATGCCTTATAAAGTTTCTGATGATAATGAAAACTCATGTGATGATGAGGCCAGTTTGCCTGTGGATTCTGTAAGTGATCCTGATGTGCCTTCCCAGACTAGATCTGGTAGAGTAATCAAGGTTCCTGTTAAGTTAGATTTATAAGTTGATGATGAAGTGAAGATTGTAATATGTATCACTAAGTTTAAGTTTAAGGAATTTTTTAAGAGGATTTACTCATGTATTCTTTGGATAGGTGGCTTTAACGCCCCCTATGGCCGGGAGAATGTTAAATCTGAAAAACCTCAGAAGTGTAGTTTGTATGAGTTTTGTTATGTTTTCTTAAGTCTACCTCAAAATGGGTTGGCCAGCTCGTTTTCTCTTATTTGTCGTGTTCCTATATTGTGCCAGTATTATATTCTTACCACTGTATTTCTAGTTTTCAAAGGTGCTGTATTCTAAGGATGAGAAACCTAAGTACTTATGCTTATTAGTATTGCATTTATGTAGTATAAGATACAAGTCCTACTTCATATGTTGTGTTGTTTTTGTACTTTTGTAAGACTGTAGTGAAGAAAGTCAGAATTAGACCTGTGGACAAAGGCATGGCGTCTCATTATCCCTAGAACTTCTCCTATTCTCCGAGTTCCTGCACGATGAAGAAATAGAAGCTCTTCAGAATATGAAGGTAAAATGAGATGATGTCGAAGGGAGGAGGGAAGGAATGAAGGTAGAATGAAAGGATGGGAAGGCGTTAGAGAGTGAGAGGACAGAGAAGGTGGCAGTGATATAGAGTAAGGAGGAGGAGAAGGAACAGGAGGAGGCGATGGATGGGATTGAGAGACGGTAAGGTGATATGCCACACGTATTATGGTTAGAAAGTGTTATGAAGTGGCGTGAGTCTCCTTTGTTGAATAGGTAAATGCGGAACACCTCTGCCTTGCTCTCCGCATCTAAAGCGATCCAAGATTTGTTTATAAAGAGGAACCACCGGCAAGGGAACATGACATGAGCTTGATTTATATCGTTGCTTAACATCCTCAACGTGGCATCTCTGCGTTGTTTTTTACGCTCATGAAGGCATTATGAGTCTTGTGAATGAGATGTGACTTTGATTTCAATTCTAGCTAGTTGTGGATCATATATGTTTCTTTCTGGGTAATTTAGTGTAAGCAAGGACTACGAAAAGTTTTAAATGGACGTTAGTTAGATTTATGGATATGTCGGGCGGTTAATAAGTACGTAACTTGTTCTGGAGAGCTACTTTTTTTTTTCTCATGAACTCTTTCTTTTTGGGTGTGGAAGAGTGTTACGAGCGACACAGTAGTTTTGTCTAGGGTGATAATTTAAGAAACTGGTTACCCGAACATTAAATGAGGTGATGAAAATACGAAGATAGTCCATAACATAAATTTAATGTATAAGTAAGAAACAACAATATTAACAACACCTGTAGCAAGTGAGAGTAATTACGTTACTTGCTCTTAAGACCTTATGGTCGTTTAAATCAAGTGAATGGTGTGAAGGTCATTAAGCACAAAATAGTTCAATACGAGTATGGAAAATAACAAGATAATATACCAAAACGAAGATTAAACCAAAGACAAAATGACACACAGATAACAATGAGAAAAAGAAAACACAAGAAACCCACACAATGACACACAATAATAGATAATAATAACCACCACCAATGAATAAATGGATGATAATCACTGATGAATGGATGAATGAAAAGATAAGATGGACACAGAAATGATGAGATATGAGAAAAATAGTATTGTTCACCTCCTATAGTTCACTGGTCACTTTGTAAGTGGTTACTGACTCACTGACTCGGCTGATGACGTGAGAGTTGTTGTTGCTGCTAGCCGAACCCTCAGGAGATGAGGACACTTTGGCCTTTGAGATGAGACTAACTCTCACACTTTGTGGAGGTTTCGACAATGCCTCTGAAATAGCCCAAGGCTATTTGATAAGCCTAAAGCCTTAGCCGAAGCTAGCTCAGGGAGCAACAGGTACAATAATTGATAATTCAGTAGTTAGCAACAGAGATAGTCTGGTTGCAGTAATACCTCCCCCCTGAAGACGACACCACTGGGTTGATTTGTAGTTGTAGGTAGCCGTTGTTGCCCAGTGGAGTCGTAGTGGTTGACTTCTGGTCAAGTCGAGTTTTAGATGCGAGATAGGGCGTCGGCGATGATGTTCTCCCTCCCTTTTAAGTGGTTGACATTCAGGTTGTAGGGCTGGAGAAACAGGGACCATCTGAGAAGTCGCTGATTGGTAAACTTGCTGCGATTGAGGAAGGCCAATGGATTGTGGTCTGTGTAGACTTTGAGTGGTTCTTGAGCAGGCTGTATGTAGCATTCGAATTTCTTGATTGCTGAGACGATGGCCAGGAGCTCTTTCTCAATGGTGCTGTATCTTCTCTGGTGGATATTAAGTTTGCTGGAGTGGTACGCCACTGGATGAAGGATACCCTCCACCTCCTGCAGTAATACAGCACCAAGAGCGGCATCACTGGCATCAGTCTGCAGGGCAAAGGGCTGAGTGAAGTCTGGGGCGATGAGTACAGGACCCTGGGCCAGGAAGTTCTTGAGTTGGTCGAAGGCGGCCTGGCAATCCTCTGTCCACAGTAGTGTACGGCTCCACTCGTGAGCCGTGTGAGAGGACAGTGGCGGCCGCGAAGTTAGGGCAGAACCACCTGTAATACCCTGCCATGCCCAGAAAGCGCCGCAGGGCCTTCCGAGTAGTGGGACAGGGTATTCAAGGATGGCAGAGATGTTGGCTTCCTTGGGTCGTACTCTGCCATTGCCCACCACGTGGCCCAGGTACGTCACCGTTGCTCGGCCGAAGGTAGTCTTAGCCAGCTTCACGGTGAAGTGGGCTGCCTGCAGCCTTGTCAGCACATCCCTGAGTCTCGTAAGGTGCTGCTCCCAATGCTCTGTATAATTGTGACTGTCGTCTAGGTAAACGGACACTCAATAAGATCCTGTAACAGATAATCCATGGCTCTCTGGAAGGTTGAAGGGCATTCCTCATCCCAAAAGGCATTACATTATATTGGTAGAGCCCAAAGGGAGTGATGAAAGCGGATATCTCTTGTGCTCTCTCTGTGAAGGGAATTTGATAATAGCCCTTCAATAAATCCAGCTTTGTTATATACTGGGACCTTCCCACCTCATCGATCAAGTCGTCTATCCGTGGCAGGGGGTAGGCGTCTGGGACTGTCACAGCGTTGACCCTGCGGTAGTCGGTGCAGAGACGCAGCTGTCCATCTTCCTTGGGGACGAGTAGACAAGGTGACGCCCAAGGAGACTGGCTGGGTTTCGCAAGACCCTGCTCGAGTAGATAGTCCACCTCTTGCCTCATCTGGTCACGTTTCCTGGGGCTTATGCGATATGGAGGGTGACGAAGAGGAGAGGTGCCGGGGAGGAGCTTGACGTCATGAGAGGTGAGGTTACACAGGTTTGGATGATCATTGAACACATTAAACTGGTGAAGGATGGATAGGATGTCTTTTGATTGAGAGGATGAGAGATGGGACAGGTAATTAGATGGGTTACATAATATGGATGAATTATTTGTCCCTTCTGCATGAGTGGTGGTGGTTTCTAACAAAATAGAACATACAGGTCTCTCTGGTGAGCCAGGTGCAAGGCCAGCTCTAGTTTTATATAATTTAAGTAAGTTAAGGTGTATTTTCTGGGTACTTTTCCGGCGGTTAGGAGTGTCTATAATGTAATTCTGTTCACTGATCTTCTCATTGACTGTATAGGGACCATGGTATTTAGTTTGCAGGGGTGATCCTGGGACTGGAATAAAGACAAGGACTTTATCACCTGGTTTGAACTTTAGCTCTAGTGTCAAAGTGTTTCTTCATGTCTCCTTGAGTTTGTTTGAGGTTGTCACGGGCAAAGGAGCGAACTTTGGTTAGTGTGTCTAAGTTTAACTAAATACTGGGTGACAGTGACAAGTTTGCTTGAGGTGTTAAGCAATTGGTCCTTGATGACTTTAAGGGGACCTCTTACCTTATGGCCATACAGTAACTCAAAGGGGGAGACTCCAAGGGACTCGTTAGGGGTCTCTCTTATGGCAAACAGGACGTAAGGTAGAGCCTTGTCCCAGTCCTGATCGTGACAAAATTTACGAAGAAGAGCCTTCAGTGTTTGGTGACATCTTTCTAAAGCTCCCTGTGACTGTGGATGGTACGCCGTAGATAAAGTTTGTGTGATGCCAAGCTCGGTGAGAACTGCCATGAAGAGATCGCTCGTGAAATTAGTGCCACGGTCACTCTGAATCTCCCTGGGGATGCCGCACATGACAGTGAAGATGTATTGGTTACCTTTCTTTGTTTTGGGTAATGGGCCCACGATGTCAATGATGATTTTTGAGAATGGTTCTTCAGGCACCTGGATGGGCTGAAGAGGATAAGGAGGGATATTCTGGTTGGGTTTCCCCATTACCTGGCAAGTGTGGCAAGAATTAACAAATGAGGCAACATCCTAAGACCGGGCCAATAAAACTCATTAAGTAGCTTCTCACAAGTTTTCCTGATCCCATGATGGCCGGCTAGGTTCCCATGAGCGATCTCCATCACTGGCTCTCTTAAGGTGACGGGTAGGACTACTTGATGGAGCTCAGCCCAAGTGGCATCATCTAAAAGTTGAGGTGGTTTATACAATCTCATAAGAATTTTATCCTGGTAATAGAAAGAAGGTGAGGAAGTGATCTGGTCTTTAGGTATAGCTTTGGTATGAAATCGAGACAGGGTGGTATCGTCTTTTTGAGCCTCAGCAAGTAAGTGGTCAGTGAATACCTTACCAACCCCAACGTGAGGCGTAGGATGGAGGGTGGTTGGTAAGGGCTGAGGTGGCTCTGGAGCAGCGGCAACAGACTGTGCTCGAGTGACTGCACATTCAGGAAAAATGTTAGGCTGCTCCCTTTCCATGTCAGCTGTAGGGTTTTAATGCAATGGGGAGACATTAGTTATGATAGGTGGAACGACTAGTCCCCCAGCCAGATCATTAGCCAACAGGAAATTAGCATTAGGGATAGGAAGAGAATTATCCTCACTGACAGCAATGGTAACTGCTCCCACAACCAACGGACAGTTTAAGTGCACCCTAGCCAGAGGTATGGGAAAGGTTTGATGAAAATCTTTAAGGAGTACCTTCTCCCCCGTGTACTGCTGCTCAATCCCTGGAAGAGCGGATTTTAAAATGATAGATTGGGCAGAGGCAGTATCCCGCATAATCTGGAGAGGGTGCCCTTCAGAGTCCGTGTTGAGAGCCACAGTACCTTGAGACCTGAAGGGTTGAAAAGGGTCAGTGGGAGGAAGTACTGAAGGAGTGTTGAGAGAGGCGACTGGTTTAGAGAATGTAGAGGTGTTTGCTACTTTACACCTAGGATCAGGACAATTCTTTATGAGATGGCCCACCTTTTTACAAAAACTGCAAGAGAGAAAAGACTTGGCACTACCACTACTCTGCGGGTTTTACATCCTTGCTATAGCTTGCACCTGACTTACCCACAGGCTGAAGTTTCTTGTCCGCCAATTTGGCGGCTTTTAAGAGTTCAGTCTCATCCTTATCAGTGATGTGCAACATGATTGAGTATGGTATCTTCCTTTTGAATTCCTCTAGTGCTACAAGGTTTACCAGATCGTCATATGTGGTTACAGCTGCCGACTTAAGCCAGTGTCTCAAAGCTCGGAGTTTCTCTGATGCAAACTCCAAGTATGTTTGACCAGATGTCTTGTTCATGTTGCGGAAGGTTTGTCGATATCTCTGTGGTGACTGCATAAGCTGCTAAAATAGCGCTTTTTACTACCTCGTAATCTGAGTTGTCTTCGATATTGTCTAGGACTGCCAAGGCCTTACCGTTGAGTTTGGGCTTGACTAGCCATGTCCAGTCCTCCTTAGGTAGATCGAAGTGAATGGCAGAGGATTCGAATTCCCGAAAGAATGCTTCTGGATCGTAATCCGAGAATTGAGGCATAAGAGGAAGAAATTTGGTTATCTGCAACCTATTAGGGGTTCGAGTCCCCCCGTCTGAGGACTGCAGCTGAAGCACGCTGAGTTGATGTTCACGTTCACGTGCTTTCTCTTCCCTTTCACGTGTTTTACTTTCTTCATTTCGTTCGTGTTCAAGTGCTCTTGCTTCTTTTTCATATTCTAGCTTCATCTGGAGTGCCTGCATTTTCACCCTCTCTATCTCTAGGGCGATTGCGGGGTTTGCAGAACCCAAAGAGGTAGGGCTTTCCATGAGGTGGTCAGCCTCCTCCTCAGGGTCACCCAGATGAGCTAGAATTAGGGACATCAACTCGGGTTTTCTTGTTTGACTAGTGAAGGGAATATTATAGTTTGTAGCAATATATATTTTAAGTTGTTCCACAGTTACAGTTGCTGTTTTAAGTTCCTCCACAGAGGGATTACCGACAAACTCTTCTACGTTGAACACCATTTTGACTGATGTACAAGTCGATTTAACGGTTGTACGAAAGTTGTTAGTAACCACTAATGGTTAAAAGTGATGCTTGGAATGTGACACAGTAATCTCCTGAACTATTAACTAGCTCACAATCCTGGCATGAGATTAATTGATAGGGGAGCGACCCCTGAAGAGATAACACTTCGACGAAGATAACGAGCCAGTGGAGAATGACCAGAGAATGCAATACCCACATCTGCAAACAGGATCTGGCATTAAGTACTCGTTTGAGTTTGAGCTGGTCAAGTTATGAGTCGAGTGAAGTATTGAATTGATTCGGAACGTCAGTGGTTCCTAAAGAAAATGAGTCTCGTAGGCTATGGGGAGAAAGTGTCTCACAGGAAAGATTCGAACAGAGCAAAACGTAATTAAGAGTATGAGGAACTGATAAAGTCTCCACGCTAGACCTTTGCGTGGTTAGTTATTAAAGGCACAGTCAATCCCTACACTCAATCACGTTGCACATGAAACAGCACCAACAAACACAGTGACACAGTGATTACAAAAGTAATAGGAGTGATACTAGGGGTGAACGAACATACATGAAACAATAAATGATTAGCGAAGATGAAGTGGTGGAAAATAACAATGAATTAGTTATAATAATCCACTACATATCATCCCGGTCAGGCCCCCAATAATGTTACGCGCGACACAGTAGTTTTGTCTAGGGTGATAATTTAAGAAACTAATTTAAGAAACTGGTTACCCGAACATTAAATGAGGTGATGAAAATACGAAGATAGTCCATAACATAAATTTAATGTATAAGTAAGAAACAACAATATTAACAACACCTGTAGCAAGTGAGAGTAATTACGTTACTTGCTCTTAAGACCTTATGGTCGTTTAAATCAAGTGAATGGTGTGAAGGTCATTAAGCACAAAATAGTTCAATACGAGTATGGAAAATAACAAGATAATATACCAAAACGAAGATTAAACCAAAGACAAAATGACACACAGATAACAATGAGAAAAAGAAAACACAAGAAACCCACACAATGACACACAATAATAGACAATAATAACCACCACCAATGAATAAATGGATGATAATCACTGATGAATGGATGAATGAAAAGATAAGATGGACACAGAAATGATGAGATATGAGAAAAATAGTATTGTTCACCTCCTATAGTTCACTGGTCACTTTGTAAGTGGTTACTGACTCACTGACTCGGCTGATGACGTGAGAGTTGTTGTTGCTGCTAGCCGAACCCTCAGGAGATGAGGACACTTTGGCCTTTGAGATGAGACTAACTCTCACACTTTGTGGAGGTTTCGACAATGCCTCTGAAATAGCCCAAGGCTATTTGATAAGCCTAAAGCCTTAGCCGAAGCTAGCTCAGGGAGCAACAGGTACAATAATTGATAATTCAGTAGTTAGCAACAGAGATAGTCTGGTTGCAGTAATAAAGAGAAACTTGTATTTTGTCCTATTTTCCAATTAATGCACTGCGGCCTTTATTGGAACAGCTTAATAACACAAACAAAGAATTTAGCATTGGCCTTTAGAAAAAAATGCATATGAAAACGTAGGAAATTATAATTGAGGTAAGTTAGATCAGACAGGGAGATTAAAAGGAGCCAGGAGGAGGAGGAGGAGGAGGAGGAGGAGATGGAAGAGATGAGTGGAGTGGTGAAGTCAAGGAGGAGCCAAGAGAAGGAGATTGTGTAGCACTGAAGGCGAGTCAGTTGGTCGGCCCCGGAGAGCAAGTAGTCCCGGGCACAACACGTCTTGACCCCTGACCCTCACGCCGCAGCTTATGACTCTCGGCGCTGCTATCAGGGCCGTCTAATAGGCGCACCTAACAGTACCATAGCCGATCCAGGATTCAGGACGTTTCCTAAGTTAAAGAAGGTAATGTTATACTTGTATTTCGTAAAGAATCCTTATAACCAAAAACAAACTAAAATTATGAGTATTCTTTTTCTTGAACACAACATTCATTAAACAACAGAACAATAATATGAAAATACGTATAGCTACCGTTGCCAGATTGTCGTACTCAGGGCATAATATTTAACGGTTTCTGACGCCTAACTATTGCCAAGAAACATCAGGATCTTACTCTTTTAACGATAACTATAAATTAGTTTCGTTTTTTGAGCCCAAAAGACAGTTTTGGGGCAGGAAGTCGGGAAATATAATCGGCTGAGTACGACAATCTGGCAATAATCTGTGGCCGAGGCAGCAGCAGCCTGCCATATTGCGGGTGTCAGATACCTGAAATAGTATATTTTTACTGCGTAAAGCAGGTGATGTCACTTATTGTGACTTCGTGAGCTTTCATATTTATCTATTTATGTATATCTCATGGTGCCAAAACTTAAATTACTGGTTTCATTTTTACCAGTGACACGAATTTGTGACTGTTTATCACAATAGAATTTCACTCTAATAAGTGAATCAGACTCCACAGAAATGTTACCAGCGTGTGTATGAATGAATACAAAGATAAGCACATACTTTGATTTACCTCCAGGATGTCTCGTGGATCATTAATAAATGAAAACAAAATATCCGGCTAAGCTACTCTTTAGCCATTACCTTTTATGGCGCCCAAAAAACAGTCCCTCCGCCAAGTTTGTACCCCACATTTGGTAATGTCATATGAACATAAGAACATAAGAACGCAGGAGTCTACAAGAGGCCGGTAGGCCTGTACGAGGCAGCTCCTTTGACCCTAAGCTCCCGTGTATCTAACCCCACCTAATATCGCTGTCCATGAATTTATCTAGTCTATTTTTGAATGTGACAATTGTATTGGCACTCGCCACATGACTGCTAAGCCTATTCCACTCATCCACCACCCTGTTAGTAAACCAATTTTTGCCTATGTCCCTGTTGAATCTGAATTTATCCAGTTTAAACCCGTTACTTCGTGTCCTACCCGGTTCTCTTACCAACAAAACCTTATGAATGTCTCCCTTATTAAAGCCCTTCATCCATTTATAAACCTCGATCATGTCTCCACGCACCCTTCGCCTTTCTAGAGAATGCAAGTTTAAGAGAGGGAGGGAAAGCAGATTGCAGTGTCGGGAAGGTGTAGCTAATGGTAATACACACACACACACACACACACACACACACACACACATTCCGAACGCCTCTTTAACTACATATTCATATTTGCTAAATAAAAGAAAAGTGTTTTCAGATATGGTTTTCATACAGTTCTTGGAAGCGTGATAAGAATTAGCGTAAACATAGGGCGTCTCTCTCTCTCTCTCTCTCTCTCTCTCTCTCTCTCTCTCTCTCTCTCTCTCTCTCTCTCTCTCTCTCTCTCTCTCTCTCTCTCTCTCTCTCTCTCTCTCTCTCTCTCTCTCTCTCTCTCTCTCTCTCTCTCTCTCTCTCTCTCTCTCTCTTTCTCTCTCTCTCTCTCTCTCTCTCTCTCTCTCTCTCTCTCTCTCTCTCTCTCTCTCTCTCTCTCTCTCTCTCTCTCTCTCTCTCTCTCTCTCTCTCCCCCTTGTGCGAGAAGCGAATTAACACTAATAAAAGTCCACCTTGGTTTAATAGCGAAATTAAACACTCAGTCAAGGAGAGAAAATTGTCTTACAGGTTAAAGAAAGAGCAAAGCACGCCCGAAAACATTAAACTTTACAATGATGCCAGGCGACGAGTAAACAGATTAGTGCGTCAGGCAAAGCGTAGATATGAAGAAAATATTGCAGCCAACAGTAAAAATAATCCGAAATCCTTCTTCAGTTACATAAATAACAGAAAGGCGATCAGAAGTGGAATTGGACCTTTAACAAACAGCGACGGTGCACTAGTGACTGACAGCCAACACGTTGCAAACCTATTAAACAATTACTTTTCCTCGGTGTTTAATAATAACAGTCCTCCCGCCACCACCACCAACACCAGTACTAATGTAAATCCCGAGCATGCATTGTCTAACTTTGAAATAAAACCCGATGAAGTCCTTAAAGCCCTCAAATTACTCAAAACAAATAAAAGTCCTGGACCTGACAAGGTATATCCAACTCTGCTGAAAGAAACAAAGAGCGAAATACTCTCCCCCCTCACAACCTTATTCAATATGTCCTTGCGACAAGGCATCGTCCCTTCAGATTGGAAAAAGGCTAACGTGACACCGATTTTTAAGAAAGGAGACAAAAAAGTACCAGGTAATTACAGGCCCATTAGTCTAACTTCGGTTGTAGGTAAGCTACTTGAGGGCATAATTAGAGACAAAATTGTGAGTTACCTTGAAAGCCACTCATTAATTGGGGACTCACAACATGGCTTCCGAAACAAAAGATCCTGCCTATCAAACCTATTAACCTTTTATAACGACCTCTTCACTGTTTATGACGTAACCAAATCACTGGACGTAGTCTATCTTGATTTCCAGAAAGCGTTTGATAAAGTCCCGCATCATAAATTACTTTACAAATTAAAGCAAATACATGTAGGTATTGACGGTCAAGTAAACCAATGGATCGCGAATTGGTTGAGCAACAGACAACAAAGAGTAGTGATTGACGGATTTAACTCAGAGTGGGCGCCTGTCACTAGTGGCGTCCCTCAGGGCTCGGTTCTTGGCCCAGTGCTCTTCATTATTTACATCAACGACGTGGATGTTGGACTCAATAACCGCATTAGTAAATTTGCAGACGACACAAAGATTGGTAACTCGGTTCTGACTGACAAAGACAGGCAAAGCCTCCAAGAGGATTTGCACAAAATTTCAGCTTGGTCGGCTAGATGGGAGATGCCCTTTAACGTAGACAAGTGCCAGGTCCTTCAAGTTGGAACGAGGAATAAGAAGTTCGAATACGAAATGCGCGGCGTTAAACTCAAAAGCGTTCAATGCGTCAAGGACTTGGGGGTCAAAATCGCGTCAAACCTCAAATTCTCACAGCAATGCATCGATGCAGCAAATAAAGCGAACAGAATGTTGGGCTTCATTAAAAGAAACTTTGCATTCAAGAATAAAGATGTAATACTCCCGCTCTACAACAGTTTAGTCAGACCCCACTTGGAATATGCGGTACAGTTTTGGTCTCCCCACCATGCAAAGGATATTGCTAAATTAAAAGGTGTTCAGCGTCGGGCAACGAAAATGATCCCTTCCTTGCGCAACAAATCCTACGAAGGAAGGCTTTCTACCCTTAACAATGTCTCTCTTGAGAAACGTCGCCTCCGAGGAAAACTGATCGAATGTTTTAAAATACTTAATGGTTTCACGAATGTAGACAGATCAACATTGTTTATGATCGATGACACTTTGCGCACGAGGAACAATGGCGTAAAACTCAGATGTAGACAAGTAAATTCAGACTGCACCAAATTTTTCTTCACCAACGTTGTGGTGCGAGAATGGAATAAGCTTCCACCATCAGTGGTCCAGTGTAACACGATTGACTCCTTCAAAAATAAGCTCGACCGTCGCTTCCTTCAACTTAATATCAACTAGAGTAGAAATGCAACGTTTTGGAGTCTTCTGATTAATGTAAAATCACTTAGGTTTAAGGACAGACCACCAAGTCTGGACCATGGGGTCTGTGTGGTCTGATTTTCTATGTAAATCTATGTAAATCTCTCTCTCTCTCTCTCTCTCTCTCTCTCTCTCTCTCTCTCTCTCTCTCTCTCTCTCTCTCTCTCTCTCTCTCTCTCTCTCTCTCTCTCTCTCTCTCTCTCTCTCTCTCTCTCTCATACTCCTCCACTTCCCCCCTTCTCTTCCTCCTCCGTTTCCCCCTCTTTCTCTCTCTCTCCCCCCCTCTCTCTCTCTCTCTCTCTCTCTCTCTCTCTCTCTCTCTCTCTCTCTCTCTCTCTCTCTCTCTCTCTCTCTCTCTCTCTCTCTCTCTCTCTCTCTCTCTCTCTCTCTCTCTCTCTCTCTCTCTCTCTCTCATACTCCTCCACTTCCCCCTTTCTCTTCCTCCTCCGTTTCCCCCTCTTTCTCTCTCTCCATCTTCCCCCCTCTCTCTCTCCCCCTTAGCTCTGCCATACCCACTATCATCACCACCACCACCACCATCACCACCACCTTCATTATCAGCATGCCAGTCTCCACCATAAAATCCACATACACGAAAGCAACACGTTTTCTCATCGTTATTGTCATGTGGTTGTCTTATTGAGTTTAATGTTTAGGGCTATATTGTTAATACTAAATCTCTCCCCCGATACACATGGTGGAGGAGGGAGGACAGGTGGAGGTGGCGAGAGGGAAGGGTGGAGAGAGACTAGCGGGGGTGGAGGAGGTGGCTGGGGGGATAATTACTTGCTTTCCGGGGTGTGGGTAAGGAGAGGGAGGGGAAGGGTGGGGGGAAGTGTTCGTTACCTTCACGGAATATATATTTGGTATAATTTATTCACATTAAATACGTCAACTTTCCCGTGACTGACGAAAGCAAAATGATTAGGCTGGAAAAAAGTTGATTACACCAATATCTAGACGACTTATAATCCTAGTGCGCCTGCGCCCTTGCCGGGTCCTTTTATTCATCTGTGATTGGTTTAGGCACGATGGAGATGGTCGGTGATTGGTCAGGGGTCACTAAGGCTTGCTTTGGTCCACATTGGAACGGGAAGTCACGGAGTACGGGCGACACGGCTCTGTCATTCCTCGGTGTATTTTTAACCTTTTTTCCTGTGCTCCAGCGTCTGCAGCGATCCTGAAAGGTGAGAATAGCGGTGATTGTGTGGCAGGATGTGTTAGGGGGTGAGGGGGGGGCGCGGGGCGTGCTAATTAACAGGACAGGTGACTATTGCTTGCAGGTGAGGGACTACAAGGAGCTCGCCCGCCTCGTGTTCAAATTTCATGGTCGGTGTGGGCCCGTGTGGCGGTCTGGGTCACTGTGGGTTGCATGTTAGGGGTGAGCGGGGGCGGGGTGTGTGGCAATTAAAGGGACAGATGCTTTGCTTGCAAGAGGGAGCCCGCCCGCCCTCCTCATGTTCAAATTTCATAGCAGGCGTAGGTCCGTGTGGTGGTTATGAGCGAGTGCCTGAACTGTCCGCTTGGGAACTTGGGAGGCCTGCCGTAGCTTAGGCTGAACCATCCCGTGAAGCCTCGGAGCCCTTGATAATGAACGTCCGTATCGGGGAGAGGGGAGGCAAATGGAGGGAGGGAGGGACAGAGGGAGGGAGGGTTGGAGAAAGGGACCGTAAGATGTATAGGAGGAGAGAGAGAGAGAGAGAGAGAGAGAGAGAGAGAGAGAGAAAGAGAGAGAGAGAGAGATTTACATAGATTTACATAGAAAATCAGACCACACAGACCCCATGGTCCAGACTTGGTGGTCTGTCCTTAAACCTAAGTGATTTTACATTAATCAGAAGACTCCAAAACGTTGCATTTCTACTCTAGTTGATATTAAGTTGAAGGAAGTGACGGTCGAGCTTATTTTTGAAGGAGTCAATCGTGTTACACTGGACCACTGATGGTGGAAGCTTATTCCATTCTCGCACTACAACGTTGGTGAAGAAAAATTTGGTGCAATCTGAATTTACTTGTCTACATCTGAGTTTTACGCCATTGTTCCTCGTGCGCAGACTGTCATCGATCATAAACAATGTTGATCTGTCTACATTCGTGAAACCATTAAGTATTTTAAAACATTCGATCAATTTTCCTCAGGCGACGTTTCTCAAGAGAGAACATGTTAAGGATAGAAAGCCTTTCTTCGTAGGATTTGTTGCGCAAGGAAGGATCATTTTCGTTGCCCGACGCTGAACACCTTCTAATTTAGCAATATCCTTTGCATGGTGGGGGACCAAAACTGTACCGCATATTCCAAGTGGGTCTGACTAAACTGTTGTAGAGCGGAGTATTACATCTTTATTCTTGAATACAAAGTTTCTTTTAATGAAGCCCAACATTCTGTTCGCTTTATTTGCTGCATCGATGCATTGCTGTGAGAATTTGAGGTTTGACGCGATTTTGACCCCCAAGTCTTTGACGCATTGAACGCTTTTGAGTTTAACGCCGCGCATTTCGTATTCGAACTTCTTATTCCTCGTTCCAACTTGAAGGACCTGGCACTTGTCTACGTTAAAGGGCATCTCCATCTATCCGACCAAGCTGAAATTTTGTGCAAATCCTCTTGGAGGCTTTGCCTGTCTTCGTCAGTGAGAACCGAGTTACCAATCTTTGTGTCGTCTGCAAATTTACTAATGCGGTTATTGAGTCCAACATCCACGTCGTTGATGTAAATAATGAAGAGCACTGGGCCAAGGACCGAGCCCTGAGGGACGCCACTAGTGACAGGCGCCCACTCTGAGTTAAATCCGTCAATCACTACTCTTTGTTGTCTGTTGCTCAACCAATTCGCGATCCATTGGTTTACTTGACCGTCAATACCTATTTGTTTTAATTTGTAAAGTAATTTATGATGCGGGACTTTATCAAACGCTTTCTGGAAATCAAGATAGACTACGTCCAGTGATTTGGTTACGTCATAAACAGTGAAGAGGTCGTTATAAAAGGTTAATAGGTTTGATAGGCAGGATCTTTTGTTTCGGAAGCCATGTTGTGAGTCCCCAATCAATGAGTGGCTTTCAAGGTAACTCACAATTTTGTCTCTAATTATGCCCTCAAGTAGCTTACCTACAACCGAAGTTAGACTAATGGGCCTGTAATTACCTGGTACTTTTTTGTCTCCTTTCTTGAAAATCGGTGTCACGTTAGCCTTTTTCCAATCTGAAGGGACGATGCCTTGTCGCAAGAACATATTGAATACGGTTGTGAGGGAGGAGAGTATTTCGCTCTTCGTTTCTTTCAGCAGAGTTGGATATACTTTGTCAGGTCCAGGACTTTTATTTGTTTTAAGTGAATGGAGAGCTTTAAGGACTTCATCAGTTGTTATTTCAAAATTAGGCAATGCATGCTCGAGATTTACAATAGTACTGGTGTTGGTGGTAGCGAGAGGAAGATTGTTAGTATTAAACACCGAGGAAAAGTAATTGTTTAAGAGGTTTGCAATGTGTTGGCTGTCAGTCACTAGTGCACCGTCGCTGTTTGTTAAAGGTCCAATACCACTTTTGATCGCCTTTCTGTTGTTTATGTAACTGAAGAAAGATTTCGGGTTATTTTTACAGTTGGCTGCAATATTTTCTTCATATCTACGCTTTGCCTGACCTACTAGTCTTTTACTCGTCGCCTGGCATCATTATAGAGTCTAATGTTCTCAGGCGTGCTTTGTTCTTCTTTCTTTAACCTGTAAAACAATTTTCTCTCATTGACTGATTGTTTAATTTCGCTATTAAACCACGGTGGGCTTTTATTAGTGTTAATTCGCTTCTCGCACAAGGGGACGAATGTGTTCTGCTGAGTGAGTAAGTGATTTTTAAGGCTTAGCCAGGCTTCCTCTTCGTTGCCGTCATCTGATAGTTGTATTTCTGTTAGTTTTTGTCGGATTTCTACGAAGTTAGCTCTTTTGAAATTGGGCACCTTTACTTTATTTTCAGTCACTGATGATTGAGCTTTAATGTCGACGCGCACTAATTTATGATCGCAAGAACCGAGGTGTTCTCCTACCGTGACACTACTGACAAGGTTATCTTGGGTCGTTATAACAAGGTCGAGTATATTATTTTGTCGAGTTGGCTCAGAAACCATTTGGCTTAGATAATTTTCTTCTAGAAATTCGATCATTCTATGTGACTCGCCTTCTGTACCTGACAGTGTCGCCCAGTCGATATGGGGGAGGTTAAAGTCTCCTAATATCAGTGAGTCGTTGTTATTAAGTGACTGCCTTAAGACGCTGTACATTTCAAGGTCGTCATCGAGTGATTGCCCGGGAGGTCTGTAGGTGACAGATATATTTAAATTGACTTTTGCAATGTTTACTCGCACGCACAAATGTTCAACGTTACTGTTTCCCGGTGTTTTGTCGGTGGGTTGCAAATAGCTTTTGACATAAAGGGCGACGCCACCGCCTCTACGGTTTACACGATCTTTGTTGAAGAGTCTGTAGCCATCTATGTTGTATTCGGAACTTAAATCAATATTTGTGGTGTCAATAAATGTTTCGGTTATAGCAATTATGTCAAAATTTTCTGTTAAAGCAAGACATCTCAGTTCATCAAATTTGTTTCTTAGGCTACGCGCATTGAAACTAAGGATTTTTAAGTTATCTAGAGAGAGAGAGAGAGAGAGAGAGAGAGAGAGAGAGAGAGAGAGAGAGAGACGACCCAACACTCTGTACAGTGGTCTGGGTCACTGTGGGTTGCCTCGGGTCAGGTAGGAGGGGGGGGGGGCTAATTAAAGGAACAGGTGACTGATGCTCGTGAGGGACTGGAGGGAGGCCCGTGTGTGATGGTCTGGGTTGCTATAGGGTGCATGACCTAGGATGGTTGACTGTTAGGGAGATGTTTGGTGAAGCAGAACTATTGGTAAGGATAACTGGAGGGGGCAGTAACGTGGAAATGATCGTCACGGGTAGACTGGCTGGCTGGCGGGCTACTCGTTAGTGCAAAAAGTAGAGATTTACCACACCAGGTCTACTCATTAAGGTACGAAAGGTAATGACAGTGTGACGAGGGCTGTTCACGGTAATGATGACCAGCGGGAAGCAAGCAAAGCGTTCAAGGTGATAGACAGCAACAGGATGTCATTTTGGGGGCGGAAATGCCGTGCTGACGCGAGATTGGACGCCTGAGGGCACGGGGCGGCACTGTACTGGTGGGTGATGGGAGAGTGAGAGTCTTGGGGCAGCGGCGGCATGGGGATTGGAGGCCGCGAGAAGTGGTGGTGGTGACGGCGATTGCATGATTGGTGTGTGTGTGTGTGTGTGTGTGTGTGTGTGTGTGTGTGTGTGTGTGTGTGTGTGTGTGTTGCTTGTTTAGTGCCGTCACCGGATAACACCTGTACAGTCACCTCACTACAGCATTCTCTCTCTCTCTCTCTCTCTCTCTCTCTCTCTCTCTCTCTCTCTCTCTCTCTCTCTCTCTCTCTCTCTCTCTCTCTCTCTCTCTCTCTCTCTCTCTCTCTCTCTCTCTCTCTCTCTCTCTCTCTCTCTCTCTCTCTCTCTCTCTCTCTCTCTCTCTCTCTCTCAGATGAATCAGTGACAGTCTAATTGAAGTGTACCGAAGACCAGTTCTTTTCCCTCCTCGCTGTCACTCGGCCACACTTCATGTCCTTGCTCTTCCTCCTCTTCTTCTTGTTCCTCCTTCATGTCCTTGCTCCTCCTCTTCTTCTTCTTGTTCCTCCTTCATCTCCTTGCTCTTCCTCCTCTTCTTCTTGTTCCTCCTTCATCTCCTTGCTCTTCTTCCTCTTCTTCTTGTTCCTCCTTCATCTCCTTGCTCTTCCTCCTCTTCTTCTTGTTCCTCCTTCATCTCCTTGTTCTTCCTCCTCTTCTTCTTGTTCCTCCTTCATCTCCTTGCTCTTCCTCCTCTTCTTCTTGTTCCTCCTTCATCTCCTTGCTCCTCCTCCTCTTCTTCTTGTTCCTCCTTCATCTCCTTGCTCTTCCTCCTCTTCTTCTTGTTCCTCCTTCATCTCCTTGCTCTTCCTCCTCTTCTTGTTCCTCCTTCATCTCCTTGTTCTTCCTCCTCTTCTTCTTGTTCCTCCTTCATCTCCTTGCTCTTCCTCCTCTTCTTCTTGTTCCTCC
This sequence comes from Eriocheir sinensis, assembly GCF_024679095.1. Lineage (NCBI taxonomy): Eukaryota > Metazoa > Arthropoda > Malacostraca > Decapoda > Varunidae > Eriocheir > Eriocheir sinensis. Next base: position 121,997 of record NW_026112223.1, read on the forward strand.
TTCATCTCCTTGCTCCTCCTCCTCTTCTTCTTGTTCCTCCTTCATCTCCTTGCTCTTCCTCCTCTTCTTCTTGTTCCTCCTTCATCTCCTTGCTCTTCCTCCTCTTCTTCTTGCTCCTCCTTCATCTCCTTGCTCTTCCTCCTCTTCTTCTTGCTCCTCCTTCATCTCCTTGCTCTTCCTCCTCTTCTTCTTGTTCCTCCTTCATCTCCTTGCTCTTCCTCCTCTTCTTCTTGTTCCTCCTTCATGTCCTTGCTCCTCCTCCTCTTCTTCTTGTTCCTCCTTCATGTCCTTGCTCCTCCTCCTCTTCTTCTTGCTCCTCCTTCATCTCCTTGCTCTTCCTCCTCTTCTTCTTGAAACAAGCGAATGTAACTCCGATCTACAAAAAGGGAGACAAAAGTGTGGCCCTAAACTACAGACCAATCAGCCTGACCTCTGTGGCGGGAAAAATCCTCGAGAAGATCATCAGAGACAAACTCGTTAGGTTCCTTGAAGACAACAACATCATTTCCGATGCTCAGCACGGTTTCAGGAACAAGCGCTCATGCTTAACCAATTTATTGGACTTCTTCCAAGGTATCTATGAAAACTGGGATAATCATATCCCCAGCGATGTTATATATCTAGACTTTCAGAAAGCCTTTGACAAAGTGCCACACGAAAGACTCCTCAAGAAACTCAAGTCGGCGGGATTAGGCTGCAATCTGACAGCGTGGATCAAAGACTGGCTCACTGGAAGAAAACAACGAGTTGTACTCAACGGACAGGCCTCCGAGTGGCTCCCGGTCACAAGTGGAGTGCCACAGGGGTCAGTGCTGGGACCCATACTTTTCATCATATATATCAACGACCTAGAACTAGGATTGAAATCCAATCTTTCAAAATTTGCCGACGACACAAAGGTGGGTGGAAGGCCTGCCCTCACAACGGCAGACTGCGAAATTATCCAGAGAGACCTGGACCAGATCACTCGGTGGTCAAAAAATGGCAGACGTCCTTCAACACTGCCAAATGTAAAGTAATGCATATCGGATCCAGAAACAGCAACCACACATACCACATGGGTGGCGAACCACTACATGTTGTGCAAGAGGAAAGAGACCTCGGGGTCACCATCAGCAGTGACTTGAAACAAATAAAACACTGCAAGTCCGCCTGTAAGAAAGCCAATACAATGCTTGGGTTCATATCGAGGAACTTCGAATGCAAGACGCCGGGAGTTATGTTATCCTTGTACAATTCGCTGGTAAGGCCCCACCTGGAATACGCCGTGCAATTCTGGTCTCCTAATTACAGGAAAGACATTGAATTACTTGAGAGAGTACAGCGCCGCGCCACGAAGATGATACCATCACTGAGGACGAAGCCCTATGAAGAGCGACTCGAGCGACTCAACCTCTTCACGTTGGAAAAGAGACGCCTGCGGGGAGACATGATACAAGTCTTTAAGTACCTGAACAAGCTCAGCAACGTTGATCACTCCAAACTCTTCACGCTACAAACCAACCTGAGAACAAGAAACAACGGAAAAACAATTCAAGCAAGGCGATGCAATACCGACATCGGCAGGAGTTATTTCTCGAATAGAGTTTTTCGCCACTGGAACAGCCTTCCTGCTGAAGTGGTTAGCGCAGAGACCATCAACTCCTTCAAGAAACGCATTGATCGCCACTTTGCTGCATCGGGAGTGAACTGAACGCTCCCAAGAGTAGATACACAAGTGCTTTAATCCTTCCCTGCAAGCCACTCCTATGGCAAACGGATTGATTGAATCACTGAACGCAGGCAGCCTACTATACATTTCAGCGGCAGACAAACGCTGTTTTTCGCAAATATCTCCTAAACGAATCTTTGGATCAGTATGATATTTCAGCACACTACCTATAATACCCGGACCTAATTTATGGCTAACCTACCACATTACTATATGTCTTATGTGACGAGTTTACTTGTGAAAAATAACACAAACCCGACGAGTCATGTTTTACGCATTCGAAGGATAGTGTGCCCCCCAGCACCCTCCCAAACTATTCCTAGCCACAACTACTCCCCCTTCTCGCTCTCGTTATCCCTCCTCTTCTTCCCCTAACTTCTCGCCTCCCTCATCACTCTTGTGTCCCTCCCTATTTCTCCCATCACTGTATTATATATTAGAATGTTATGTACGTGTATATGTATAGATAGTATGATTATTAACTAAGAGCATGGTACAGTTCCATGGAGGCAAGACGTATTTCACGTTGATAATTACTGTACAACAGCATGTTTACATACATATAGTATGTAGAAGGTCCATGTTTGCAGTCCTTATGGTCACCCAAGTGAACACGATGTACTGGCATTACCTGTGGTCTGGACCTTCTAGGAAAAGTTATTACTGTTATTACATACTGTGTAGTACATATTCATCATAAAATGTCAACTTGGTCCAGCTAATATAATGTTATTTTGTTGACTTGTCTCTTTCATATTTATATTTTGCCAAAATTATAAACCGCATATATTTTTCTCCATCTATACATATGGTTATCATGCGTAATACGTAGTCATTACTATATACATATGTACATCGTGTGTTATTGTAAATACGATTACATACATTCCACTACTTATTAAGTGGAAGCAATATGAAAAAAGTATGTAATTATATATATATACATATATATATATATATATATATATATATATATATATATATATATATATATATATATATATATATATATATATATATATATATATATATATATATATATATATATTGTAGGAATAAAATGATCCAAACATGACAGAACAAAACTTATTCACAGTCACTGTCAAAGAAAACGTCATCATCTTCATCATCACTGGCGATGTTAATAATAACGGGTTGGACTTCCTCGTGTATGTTATCAATCTTCCAGTATTCTTCTTCATATTTACAGGGAGTGCTGAACAGCTCCCACCCACACGTCCTTATGTACCAATTGCCTGGCTTCTTTCAGTCTAGCCTGGAGGTCCTTCCGGGTAAACCGCTGGAGTGTGGAGCGCACATAACGCTTCATAAATCCCCATACTTGTTCGATGGCGTTGAGCTCGGGGTGGCCAGGTGGCAACCGTATGACCTCGTGGCCCCACATACGGATGGTGTTGTCGATCTTATACTGGGGCTGTGGACGGTTCTGCTGGCAGAGGAGCAGCAGCTCAGGGCGAGTGGCAGCAGGTGGGATGGAAATCTTGTGCTGCTCCAGCCACCTGATGAGGTCCGCCTTCCTGGTGGCTGTGGTAGGGCATCGACTCTCCTCCGTCAGCTGGCTGTGGTATGGTGCATTATCTAGCACAAGTACCGATGGCTCTGGCAGTGACGGCAGGAGCTGCGTTGTTAGCCATCGCAGGAAGAGTTCGCCGTTCATTTCTCCATGATAATCACCCTGGTTGCTCTTGGCTGGGTAGCACAGGTATGAACCGTCAACAAAGCCTTCGTCCGTGCCAGCTGCGACCACCACAAATCTCTCCCCTTCACCGGGTGGTACCTGACGACTGTAGGTGGTGTCGCTTGAAGCTTGTGTGGTATCTACCCACTCCCTACTGTGGCCCATCCTGGTGGTAAACCAAGTCTCATCTACATACACCACCTTCCTCCCCTCCTGTCGGTGGCGCTGTAGAGCCCGGAGAGCGCTAATCCGACGACACACCACGTCCAGCGATTCCCTCCTCACATCTTTCGCTGTGACAACTTGTATTGGAATCCCATGGTGTGCAGGATCCGCCAAACTGTTGTGTCAGAGGTATCCTCCGGAATGATACCAGCTGCTTTCAGATCCGCTGATATGACTCTGAGTGTAAAATATTGTTTTTCTGAAAACTTCATGTGGATGTGGCGGCGTATTGCACCGACGGTAAAGTTATCAAAAACAGCCAGTGTAGGTGCCGGTGCCGGTGTGGAAGGGGAGGATGTGGTGTTGTTGTTGATTATGCCCCTCACTCTTGACACACTTATCCCCACGGCGTGCGCAACTCGGTCGTAAGGCCTGTGTGCATAAAGATAAATGTTGTTATGTTATAGATTTCTTCTTACCTCACTCTATAATATGACATTGCGACACCATACAGTCTGCCCTACAATTGCATAACATATGTATGTCAATGTAATAATGTATGTAAGAAACAGACAAAATTATCTACTCACCTTTTCAAACTGATGTAAGTTCTACCACGTGGCAAGACGAAGAACAAACGCTGTCCTGCATCCACGGGGGCAAAGGGACAACATTGCTGCTAATGGGTGCGCCTCGGAAGTCAATGAGTTATACCCTGTCTCTGCTTAAGTCATAGCCTCGGGCTGGGGAAGGGGGATGGTGTGAGTAGGGGGGTGAAGAGGGCAACCAGGAGGGGGATACTGCGATATTGGAGTAGGGAAGGAGTGGTCTTTGGGTTGTTCGGGGCGTTGGTGGAGGGGCTAGAGGAGTACCCCACACTCGTCCGATTCTGTTTAACACCTTAGATATGATGACTGGATTAGGCTTAATATCACTCAGTAAGCTCCTAACATAACACATATTGCAACATGGTATATTAGCCATAAATTAGGTCCGGGTGTTAAAGGCAGTGTGTTGAAATATCATACTGATCCAATGATTCGTTTAGGAGATATTTGCGAAAAACAGCGTTTGTCCGCCGCTGAAATGGATAGTAGTAATGAGCCAACAGGTTTTCTGCTGCCTGCTAGTCCATGTTTCCATGTTTCCATGTTTCCTTCATCTCCTTGCTCCTCCTCCTCTTCTTCTTGTTCCTCCTTCATCTCCTTGCTCTTCCTCCTCTTCTTCTTGTTCCTCCTTCATCTCCTTGCTCTTCCTCCTCTTCTTCTTGCTCCTCCTTCATCTCCTTGCTCTTCCTCCTCTTCTTCTTGCTCCTCCTTCATCTCCTTGCTCTTCCTCCTCTTCTTCTTGCTCCTCCTTCATGTCCTTGCTCCTCCTCCTCTTCTTCTTGTTCCTCCTTCATGTCCTTGCTCCTCCTCCTCTTCTTCTTGTTCCTCCTTCATGTCCTTGCTCCTCCTCCTCTTCTTCTTGTTCCTCCTTCATGTCCTTGCTCCTCCTCCTCTTCTTCTTGTTCCTCCTTCATCTCCTTGCTCCTCCTCCTCTTCTTCTTGTTCCTCCTTCATCTCCTTGCTCCTCCTCCTCTTCTTGTTCCTCCTTCATCTCCTTGCTCCTCCTCCTCTTCTTCTTGTTCCTCCTTCATCTCCTTGCTCCTCCTCCTCTTCTTCTTGTTCCTCCTTCATCTCCTTGCTCCTCCTCCTCTTCTTCTTGTTCCTCCTTCATCTCCTTGCTCTTCCTCCTCTTCTTCTTGTTCCTCCTTCATGTCCTTGCTCCTCCTCCTCTTCTTCTTGTTCCTCCTTCATCTCCTTGCTCCTCCTCCTCTTCTTCTTGTTCCTCCTTCATCTCCTTGCTCCTCCTCCTCTTCTTGTTCCTCCTTCATCTCCTTGCTCCTCCTCCTCTTCTTCTTGTTCCTCCTTCATCTCCTTGCTCCTCCTCCTCTTCTTCTTGTTCCTCCTTCATCTCCTTGCTCCTCCTCCTCTTCTTCTTGTTCCTCCTTCATCTCCCTCCTCCTCCTCCTCCTCCTCCTCGTCATTCTCCTTCTCCTCCTGTTTGTTCTTGTTCTTTTTCCTCCTGCTGCCTCTCCTCCTCCTCTTCTTCCTTCCCTCCTCTCCTCCTGCTTCTTCTCTCCTCTTCCTCCTCGTCATTCTTCTTCTTCTCCTATTCCTTTTCCTTCTCATGTTTGTCCCTTTATTTTTATTTTCCTCCTGTTGCTCCTCTTTTTTTTTTTTTTTCCTTCTCCATCTCCTCCTGTTCCTCCTCCTCCTCCTCCTCCTCCTGCTCCTCCTCCTGTTCGTTCTTCCCGTCCCTCTTCTCTTCTTATTGCTTTGATTTTATTTTGTTTGTCTTCTTCATGTTAGTTTTTTTTTCTTGTTGTCCTTGTAAGTCTGGTTTTCCTTCTGTTCCTTTTATTTTTGTTACTGTTTTATTATCGTTGATCTGTTTTCTTTATTTTTATTTTATTTTTTTATTATTATTCGTTTTATAATCATCTTTCGGTATCATTATTATCAAGATCTTTTCACCTTTATGGAGGAGACGATGGATACCTCTAATAATTGTACGCCTTACTTTATCTTACCTTACCTTACCTTACCTTACCATACCCATCTCTCCTTACCTTACCTTACCTTACACAACCTTACTTCACTTCACCTTACCTTACCCTATCTTACTCTACCTTACCTTACTCTATCTACCTTACCATCCTTAACCTTACCTTACCACCTTACATAACCTTACCTTACCTTACCTTACCATACCCACCTCTCCTTACCTTACCTTACCTTACACAGCCTTACCTTCCTTAACCTTACCTTACCTTACATAGCCTTACCTTACCTTATCTTACCTTACCTTACTTTACCTTACCATACCCACCTCTCCTTACCTTACCTTATCTTACCTTACCTTACCTTACCTTACCTTACCTTACCATACCCACCTCTCCTTACCTTGCCTTACCTTACATAACCTTACCTTATCTTACCTTACCTTACCTTACCTTACCTTACCATACCCACCTCTCCTTACCTTACCCTACCTTACACAATCTTACCTTCCTTAACCTTACCTTACCTTACATAGCCTTACCTTACCTTGTCTTACCTTACCTTACCTCTCCTTACCTTACCTTACCTTACACAACCCTACCTTCCTTAACCTTACCTTACCAGGGGTTGAGAAACTTGCCATACGAGGGAAGACTTAAACAGTTAAACTTGCATTCTCTAGAAAGGCGAAGGGTGCGTGGAGACATGATCGAGGTTTATAAATGGATGAAGGGCTTTAATAAGGGAGACATTCATAAGGTTTTGTTGGTAAGAGAACCGGGTAGGACACGAAGTAACGGATTTAAACTGGATAAATTCAGATTCAACAGGGACATAGGCAAAAATTGGTTTACTAACAGGGTGGTGGATGAGTGGAATAGGCTTAGCAGTCATGTGGTGAGTGCCAATACAATTGTCACATTCAAAAATAGACTAGATAAATTCATGGACAGCGATATTAGGTGGGGTTAGATACACGGGAGCTTAGGGTCAAAGGAGCTGCCTCGTACAGGCCTACCGGCCTCTTGCAGACTCCTGCGTTCTTATGTTCTTATGTTCTTATGTTACCTTACCTTACATAACCTTACCTTACCTTATCTTATCTTACTTACCGTACCTTACCATACCCACCTCTCCTTACCTTACCTTACCTTACCTTACACAATCCTACCTCACTTCACCTTACCTTACCTTAACTTACTCTATCTGCCTTACCTTCCTTAACCTTACCTTACCTTACCTTACCTTACATAACCTTACCTTACCTTACCTTACCTTACCTTATCTCACCCTACCTTACCTTACCATACCCACCTCTCCTTACCTTACCTTTCCTTACACAACCTTACCTTCCTTAGCCTTATCTTACCTTACCTTACCTTACCTTACCTTACCTTACCTTACCTTACCTTACCATACCCATCTCTCCTTACCTTACCTTACCTTACACAACCTTACCTCACTTCACCTTACCTTACCTTACCTTACCTTACCTTACATAGCCTTACCTTACCTTACCTTATCTTACCTTACCTTACCTTACCTTACCATACCCACCTATCCTTACCTTACCTTACACAACCTTATCTCACTTCACCTTACTTTACCTTACCTTACTCTATCTACCTTACCTTCCTGAATCACCTTACCTTACCTTACATAGCCTTACCTTACCTTACCTTACCATACCTTACCTCACCATACCCACCTCTCCTTACCTTACCTTACCTCACTTCACCTTACTTTACCTTACCTTACTCTATCTACCTTACCTTCCTTAACCTTACCGTACCTTACCTTACCTTACCTTACCTTACCTTACCTTACCTTATCTTACCTTACCTTATCTTATCTTATCTTACCTTACCTTACCTTATCTTACCTTACCTTACCTTCCTTCCTCTACACGTCCCAGGCTCTCACACTTTATGAACTCAACATTTTTTCTCCCTAATGGTCACAAGATGGAGATAACTCACACCACTTGATTATTTGAACCTTTTTTTCCTGTCCCTTCTTGAGCCTTTATCGAGTTCTTCTTCCTTCACGCCACTCTCGAGATGGCGATGGTCGATACCACTAATTTTACGTTTAGCCTTCACACGTCCAGACTCGCCTCACCGTTATGAGGTTTGCGCCGTTTTCCCGTGGAGAGGATCAGCGGTAATCTGCTTGAAAATATCCAGTAGCGAGATCGATTATTACGGTCTGGGAAGCGGTGGCGAGAGGGGAGAGGTAGGAGGGAGGGTCCAAGGAGCAGCCAAGGTCCCAGAGTGATCGTATCTCATCAGCTGATTCCCCAAAGCCGGGTCTCAGCGCAGGCGGCGAGGCGGCAATGCTCCCTGTCTTGTCCTGTCCGGTGGCTGTGTGTCGGGGTGTTGGCGAGTGGCTGAGAGGGGGAGAGAGGGAGGTGGGTGAGATAAGCTGTGAGGAAATCGATGTGGGGGAAATATAGCACATTAGGAAGATCAAGAGTGGGTTGAAAGAAGGTGTGAAGAGATTGAAGTGGTCGAAAGATACCTCAAAGAAATATGAGGAGGAGGTTGAGATAGGCTGTGAGGGGATCGAAATAGGGAAAATATAGGATTAGAAAGAGGAAAGGGGATTGAGAGATGCTTTAAGTAGATGGAAGAGGAGGAAAAGATGACACATTAGAAAGAGACAAATACACACACACACACACACACACACACACACACACACACACACACACACACACACACACACACACACACACACACACACACACACACACACACACACACACACACACACACACACACACACACACACACACACACACACACACACACACACACACACACAACAAACAAACAAAACAAACAGGAAGATTCCACAAACATATTTATATCTCATCTCTCTCTCTCTCTCTCTCTCTCTCTCTCTCTCTCTCTCTCTCTCTCTCTCTCTCTCTCTCTCTCTCTCTCTCTCTCTCTCTCTCTCTCTCTCTCTCTCTCTCTCTCTCTCTCTCTCTCTCTCTCTCTCTCTCTCTCTCTCTCTCTCTCACACTCTCTCTCTCTCTCTCTCTCTCTCTCTCTCTCTCTCTCTCTCTCTCTCTCTCTCTCTCTCTCTCTCTCTCTCTCTCTCTCTCTCTCTCTCTCTCTCTCTCTCTCTCTCTCTCTTATCGGAATATCTAATCGGGTTCAAAGTCTATAAGAAAGGATCACAATGCATTCAGTCGATTCGATATGCATCGCGGAAACGTGAATATCGTGTTCCTCCTATTATGTATTATGCATATTTACAAATTGATACGCATCTGTTATGTATTAATGCCGAGGGGAGGCGGAGAGCATGAAGGGATCCATCAGTGGGCGCCAAGGCAAGGAGGAGAGGCGGTTGTCGTGTTACCAGTCGACGAAATGCATTTATGGGTTAGCGCGGAGAGCTGAGAAGGCCTCCAACGGTGACCCCTTCCTTCCTCTCCTCCTCCTCTTCCTTCCTTCCTCTCCTCCTCCTCTTCCTTCCTTCCTCTCCTCCTCCTCTTCCTTCCTTCCTCTCCTCCTCTTCCTTCCTTCCTCTCCTCCTCTTCCTTCCTTCCTCTCCTCCTCCTCTTCCTTCCTCTCCTCCTCCTCTTCCTTCCTTCCTCTCCTCCTCTTCCTTCCTTCCTCTCCTCCTCCTCTTCCTTCCTTCCTCTCCTCCTCCTCTTCCTTCCTTCCTCTCCTCCTCCTCTTCCTTCCTTCCTCTCCTCCTCTTCCTTCCTTCCTCTCCTCCTCCTCTTCCTTCCTTCCTTCCCCTCCTCCTCTTCCTTCCTCTCCTCCTCCTCTTCCTTCCTCTCCTCCTCTTCCTTCCTTCTCTCCTCCTCCTCTTCCTTCCTTGCTCCTCCTTCCTTCCTTCCTCTCCTCCTCCTTCCTTCCTTCCTCTCCTCCTTCCTTCCTTCCTCTCCTCCTCCTTCCTTCCTCTCCTCCTCCTTTCTTCCTCTCCTCCTCTTTCTTCCTTCCTCTCCTCCTCCTCTTCCTTCCTTCCTCTCCTCCTCCTCTTCCTTCCTTCCTTCCTCTCCTCCTCCTCTTCCTTCCTCTCATCCTCCTCTTCCTTCCTTCCTCTCATCCTCCTCTTCCTTCCTTCCTCTCCTCCTCCTCTTCCTTCCTTCCTCTCCTCCTCCTCTTTCTTCCTTCATCTCCTCCTCTTCCTTCCTTCCTCTCCACCTCCTCTTCCTTCCTTCCTCTCCTCTTCTTCCTTCCTTCCTCCTCCTCTTTCTTCCTACCTCTCCTCCTCCTCTTCCTTCCTTCCTCTCCACCTCCTCTTCCTTCCTTCCTCTCCTCTTCTTCCTTCCTTCCTCCTCCTCTTTTTTCCTTCCTCTCCTCCTCCTCTTCCTTCCTCCACCTCCTCACCACACCCAGCCGTCCCACTCACCCACCTAGCCTAACCTCCCTCACCCAGCTTAACCTCCTCTCTTCTTCTCTCTTCTCCTCTCCTCACCCTTTCTGTACCTGGTTTCCCGTCCTCCTTCCTCTTTTTCTCTTCCCTTTCTTACCTTTCCTTTCCTCGATCCTCTCCCAAGCTTCTCTTTAAATGCCTTCTTCTTCTTTTTTCGTTTCCCTTCCGCTCCCTCTCCATCTTCTCTCTCCTTCTCTTTGCTTTCTTCCTCCATACCATATTCCTTTATTGTCTCCCTTCTCCTTTATTTGCTTCCTCCATGATCGGCCTCCAACCTCACATCGAGTTATCCTTTTTCCTCTCCTCTTTTTATATACTTTTTTTCCACCCTTTTCCTCCTTCCTCTCCTCTCGAGTTATCCATTTTCCTCTCCTCTTTTGTATACTTTATCCACCTTTTTCCTCTTTCCTCTCCTCTCTTACTCTCTAATCTTCGCCACAAATGTTTATCTTCAATTTTTCTTCATTTTTCCTTTCCAGTCCTTCATTCCTTTTCTCTCCCTCCTTCTCCCTGTTCTCTGTTGACTTTGCTTCTTATTTTATCCGCCTTCAAGTTCTCGTCTCTTAGCGGTTTATGCCTCAATGCCTTCTTGTGTCTTTTTGCTCCTAATAAATGTCTCTTCATCCGCCTTCGTTCCCTGTCTTATCATCTCCTAGCTTTTGTTCCTTCCTTCGTTCATTTATCCAACTCATCTCATCTCATTCATCTCATTTTCATCTTATTCCTTGGTTTATTTATGTTCCTCCTTCCTTCCAGTTCCTCCATAATCGGCTATCTCTCATATATCTTCTTTTTCTCCGTTCGTCCGTTCTCCCCTGCTCCTTCCTCTTTCCTCCATTCATTCCTTCTTTATATCATTCCCTCTTTCTTCTCTTCTTGACCTTATTTCTCACCATCGTCCTCTTTAACCCTCCTCCTCCTCCTTCCTTCCTTCCTTCCTTCCTTCTTCAAACCATTACCTCGCCGCTCTCACTTTTCACCGTCGTCTGTTGCGACGCCCTATATATTGTGTGGAGGCGGCGGCGGCGGTGGTGGAGGTGGAGGGCTGTTCCTGGACCCCTTCCAATATTGGCGACTTGGCAACAGAATGAGAGAGAGAGAGAGAGAGAGAGAGAGAGAGAGAGAGAGTAATAATAATAATAATAATAATAATAATAATAATAATAATAATAATAATAATAATAATAATAATAATAATAATAATAATAATAATAATAATAATAATAAATTTTATTTCCACTAAAAAGTGGTTATTCTAAACATCTAAATAGACATGGTAGGTCATACATATAAATATACATGGTGTATTATACTTCTAAATATACATGATAGAATATACAGAAGGCAATGGAGTAGATAATACATTCATGCAGAGGTCAACAGCTTCTTTTTAAGAATTGATTTTAATGTGGTCAGATTATGAGAATCTTTTATTTCATTCGGCAGTTGGTTCCATAATTTAGGAGCTAATACATGAAAGGCTCTTGCACCTGTGTCGGTGTTGGTTCTCGGGACGTAGAGATTGTTTTGTTGTCTTGTTGTTGAGTCTGTCATATAGTTAACAGTTGGGAGAGAGAGGATGTGGTCTGGGTAATCCTTTATTTTCTGCTTAAACACTTTTGTGATGAGGTTAAAGGTGATTAGGTCTTTGATTTTAAGCCATTGTAAATCTTTAAATAATGGAGTGACATGATCGTATTTCCTGGCTTTCCCATCTGCCACTTTTATCGCGAAGTTTTGTAGTTTTTGCACTTTGTTTATTAAAGTTGAGTTTGTTGTCCCCCATATTGTGATGCCGTATTTTATGATGCTTAATACCACTGACACTGTCGAAGGCTTTAGAAAGGTCGCAGAGTGTTAAAAGTGATATTTGTTTGTTATCTATATTATCATAAATTTTATTGGTAATGATTTGCAGCGGTCTCTGTAGAGAGTTTTGGTCTAAAGCCGTGTTGGGTTGGAGAGAGAAGTTTGTTACGCTTCAGGAATGACATTAATTGATTGGCACCTACCTTTTCTAATATTTTTGAAAAAAATTGGAAGTAGAGAGATGGGACGATAATTTCCTATTTCGTCTGGGTTTCCGTTTTTATATAGTGGGGTGACAACAGCGTTTTTCCAGGAGGCAGGAAAAATGCCTGTGACGATTGAGGTATTTATGATGGTTGTGAGGTAGAAGATGATAACTATAAGTGAGTCTTTGATAAACCTTAGGGAAATGTTATCACAACCAAACGATTTAGTATTTTGAAGCTGTTTTACAGTTAAGATGATTGTGTTCTGGTCTACTGGCTGAGGTCTGAAAAGCGCGAGATTAGTGGGGGTAGAGGGCGCGACCGGGATGTTAGGAGCTTCGTTAAGGTGATTACGGTTTTCGACTTTTAATGATTTTTGAGTTGACTCGTATGTGGTTAGGCCGACGTTCGCAAAGAAGTTATTAAAATCTTCAGCTTTTTCACTTATGTTCTCAAGGGGCGGGTGGGTCGTGCTCTGTGTTTTACTAGGAATAATAGTTTTTAATGTGTTCCAAGTTGCAGCTGTGTTATTTTTGCACGTGTGTAGTTCTTGGTGGTGGTAATTTTTTCTTTGAAGTGGTTATTAGACGTTTGACGTTTTTCTTTATTTCTTTATAGTTTTGCTGTATAATCATGTTATATCTGTGATTTTTTAATATCCTTTGAGCTTTCTTGCGTTCTGCTAATGCCTCTTTAATTTCATCATTGATCCAAGGTGCGGGGGTCGGTGAAGAACGATATTAGATATCGGAGCGCTTCTGTCGTGACTGGTAGTAATGACAGATGTTAGTATAGACACCTGTTTATCGACATCGTCAGTGCGTAATATTTCATTTAGTGTGGAGGTTTCCTCTAGGATATGGGAGCATAGAAGGTCGCTGTTATATTTTCTTAGGTCACGTTTAGTTACGGTGATGGGTTGGCACTTGGGTTTAAGGATGTTGACAGAGGCGCCTATAAGCTCGTGGTCTGCGATCGTGCAAGGGATTACGTAGGAATGAGTGACAAGATCTGGCTTGTTAGTGATGATCACGTCTAGGAGGGTTGCAGAAGTGGGTGTCACTCGTGTGGGTGTGTTTTTAATTTGTGTAAGCTTATTGCTGGCTATTATACGTGATAGTTTACTGTTGGGTAGGAAACATGGAAACATGGAAATGCAGGCAACAGAAAGCCTATTGGCTCATTACGAGGTCGCCCGCTTGGGTGATTTAATCTGCTCGACCGCCACTTGGGGCTTGGTGAGCAGATGAAAGCACCTCGATATTGAGGAGCAGATGGAAGCCCCTCGTTATTCAGTTTACTCCTGACGCAGCGAAATGACGGTCGATTCTATATTTGAAGGAGTTGATGGTATTCGCATTTACTACTTCTGAGGGAAGATTGTTCCAGTGGCGGATGACTCGGTTTGAAAAGAAACTCCTTCCAATGTCTGTGTTACATCGACTCGACTGAATGGGTAAACCGTTATTTCTAGTTCTTGAGTTGGTTTGCAGTTCAAAGAATTTGGAGTAATCGACGTTATTGAACTTTTTAGATACTTGAAGACTTGAATCATATCCCCTCGTAGGCGTCTTTTCTCCAATGTAAAGAGATTGAGTCGCTTGAGTCGTTCCTCGTACGGTTGAGCCCTGAAGGTTGGAATCATCTTTGTGGCGCGTCGTTGAATCCTTTCCAGTAAAGCAATGTCCTTTCTGTAATTGGGAGACCAGAACTGCACTGCATACTCGAGGTGCGGTCTTACCATGGAATTATACAAGGATAGCATCACGTCTGGTGTTTTACACTCGAAGTTCCTCGCTATGAACCCGAGCATAATGTTGGCCTTGTTGTATGCTTTTTACAGTGATTCGCGTGTTTCAGGTCACTGCTGATAGTGACTCAAGATCCTTTTCCTCCTGCATCGCTTGCAGAGGTCTCCCATTCATGATGTATGTGTGGTTACTATTTTGGGACCCAATGTGCATGACTTTGCATTTGTCAACATTAAAGACATTTGCCATTTTCCGACCATTCAATAATGTGATTGAGGTCTTTCTGAATGATTTCGCAGTCGGTCTTTGTGATGGCATCTCCACCCACCTTGGTGTCATCTGCAAATTTCGATATTGTGGATTTCAGTCCTGATTCTAGGTCATTGATATATATGATAAAGAGGATGGGTCCCAGCACTGACCCTTGAGGCACTCCACTAGTGACTGGTAGCCAATCGGAAGGCTGTCCGTTGAGTAGTACTCGTTGTTTTCTGTCGGTGAGCCAATCTCTTATCCACGCGATCAGATTGGCTCCGATGCCCGCCGAGTGCAGTTTCTTAAGGAGTCGCTCGTGCGGTACCTTGTCGAAGGCTTTCTGAAAGTCCAGGTAAATAACATCACTGGGGATGTGGGCATCCCAGTTCTTATATATACCTTGGAAGAAGTCTAATAAATTCGTTAGGCAGGAGCGCTTGTTTCTGAAGCCATGCTGGGTGTCGGAGATTATATTATTGTTTTCTAGAAACTTAACAAGTTTATCTCTAATAATATTTTCAAGGATTTTCCCTGCCTCTGGTGACATACTTATGGGCCTGTAGTTTAATGATACGCTTTTGTCTACTTTTTTGTAAATCTGTGTTAAGTTCGCCATCTTCCAGTCTTCCGGGACCTTGTTTAGTTGAACTGACCGGTTGAATATGTTAGTGAGTGGTTGAAGTATTTGTTGTTTAAGCTCTTTTAATAACCGCGAGGACAAACTGTCGGGTCCCCTGTCGGGTCCCGTTGACTTGTTCGTGTCGAGTTTGTCCAAGTATTTTTTCACTTCTTGAGGACGCATACTGAATCAATTTCCAGCGGCGTGATCACACTCGGCGGGGCAGGGCTCTCGGGAATGGTTTCGATGTCCTCGACTGTGAATACGGATGCGAAGTTACTGTTGAGGATTCTGGCCATCTGTTTACTGTCCTGAGTTACAGATCCAGTCTCGTCTGTCAGGGGACCAATATTGGATTTTACTTTCTTTTCGATCTTATGTACGTGAAGAATTTCTTGGAGTTAGTTTTGATTTCGCGCTATTTGCTTTTCATAGTTGCGTTTGCTACTCGAATAAGGCTGCGACAAGTTCTGAGGCTGTTGTGGTACTGTGTGCTGGCTTCGGCCGTAGCATTCTCTTTCATCAAATTATAATTCCTTTTTTTAGGTTTACTGCCCTTTTTATTTCTCTGGTCATCCACGGTGGATCTACGGCCCCATTTACTCGCCTGGATTTCGTAGGCACTGTAGCCTTCTCTACTTGCAACAGCTTATCTTTGAAGACGTTCCACGCGTTGTCGATTGTATTGTCGGTGATGCCAAGTTGGTCCCATGTCGTGGGAAGCAGTGCACGGCTAAGTTGAAATTTCCTTTTTGTAATCTGGTATCACTGATGGATTATCTACGAGTTTGTGACATATGTTGATATTAAAACGGATTAAGTGGTGATCGCACCCATTAAGTTTCTCACCAACTGTACAGTCGTGAATGAGGTCGGGGTCGCTTACTAATACCAGATCCAGCAGATTGTTTTCTCTTGTTGGTTGAGTTACAACTTGAGTGAGGAACGAATCCTCCACCATTTCTATAAACCTGTTACCTCTTGATCTCCAGTCATCAGTCCCCAGTCAATGTTAGGGCAATTAAAGTCCCCAATTATAATTGCTTCCTTGCTTTGTGTTAGAGAGTGAATCTCTTCGTAGAGGGCAGTGTCATCGGCTGCCTGTTGTTTCGGAGGCCTGTATACGGTTGCAAGTGTTAGTTTCTTGTTATTTGCGGTTATTTCCACATAGACAGAATCGTATTTCTCTGCGTCCTGTTTGTCTATTTTATGGCAGGAGTGTACTTTTTACGTAGCAAACTACTCCTCCTCCTTTCTTGTGCTTTCGACTTTGTGGAAGCTTTCGTACCCAGGGAATGTCATTTCGGCTTCTCGATGGGTAGAGTTGGCACAAGTCACTGTGATGGCTACAACATCTGGTGTCTCGGTTGCTATATACGCCCTAAGTTCGTCCTGGTTGGGTATTAAACTACGTGCATTTGTGTACATGATAGAAATGTGGCCGTGACGAGTTGTACCAGTTCGCTTGTCGGAGGCGTGGTTAGTTACACAGTTTCTTGTGAGTCGCACTGACGCTACGGGTTGGTTGATCAAGGGCTGCCTTTGCCCCGTCCTCGCCCGCCGTTTTTTGAAAGGCTTTTCGAAAAGCTTTTCACTGCCTCGTCCAGAAGCCTCCCGAAACGCGCCGATCCAACCTCATTCAGATGTAGTCCATCGTTCCAAACAAGTCTGGGCGCTCAAGGAAGTGGTGCCAGGCGTTTGTAAACGCCACGCCTTCGTCGTCACAAATTTCCTTCAGACTAGTATTGATGTTGCTCGCTTTGCTGTTGAAGCCGGCGTAAGCGCTGATTCTGGGTAGAATTCCAGAGACAATGACGTGAGGGACTTGGTCTTGTAACGCCGAATGACCTGACGGTATTTTGATAGTAGGGCCTGAGTTTGAGTAGACTGAACGTCATTTGTCCCCGCGTGAATCAAATAAACTGTGTCTTCCTTCGCGAGTTCCGTGACAGCATCGACAGCTGAAGTAATGTCGTACAGTTTGGCTCCCGGAATACAATAACGCCTCCGCGTCTCTGTATTCCTGCCGCAGAATTCCGTTAATTGACCTCTAACCAGCGAGTCCCCTACAAGTCTAACAGATGTTTTCAGCTTGTCTGTGCCCCGAAACTGTGTCTGATCTACGCAGACCACAGCAGGAAGAATGGTCTTGTGGCGTCTAATGGATGAGTAGTGAGGAGTGGGAGTGTGGTGGCGACTGGACGTGGAGGCGTTAGGAGGGCTGGTAGAGGAGAGGGACAAGGGGGAGCCAAGGGAAGATGAGGAAGAGGCGGAAGGGGTTGACTGCAGGGGAGCAGAGGAGGAGGATGTTGAGGATGTGGAGGAGGGGGCAGAGGCGGAGGAGGAGGAAGGTGAGGAAGGGGTTGACTGGGGAGGAGTAGAGGAGGAGGATGTTGAGGATGTGGAGGAGGGGACAGAGGCGGAGGAGGAGGAAGGGGCGGTAGGGGTTGACTGGGGAGGAGTAGAGGAGGAGGATGTGGAGGAGGGGGGAGAAGAAATGTATGAGGAGGCGGCAGAGGCGGAGGAGGAGGAAGAGGAAGAAGGGGTTGGCTGGGGGGGAGTAGAGGAGGAGGATGTTGATGATGTGGAGGAGGGGGCAGAGTTGGAGGAGGAGGAAGGGGCGGAAGAGAAGAGTGAGGAAGAGGAAGGGGAGGAGGAAGAGTAGGTGGTGGTGATGGTGGGATGGGTGGGGGAGGGGGCGGGGGTGATGGCGGTGCTGGTGGTGGAGGGTGAAGAGGGAGAAGAAGAAGACGAAGAAGACGAAGAAGAAGAAGAAGAAGAAGAAGAAGAAGAAGAAGAAGGGAGTTGAGGGTGTGACGTCACGATGTCCCAGAGTAACGCATTG
>NW_026112223.1:145000-157500 GCF_024679095.1 Eriocheir sinensis
GTGTGTGTGTGTGTGTGTGTGTGTGTGTGTGGGCGGGGTTGTGTTTGTGGTGGCGCGGGGGAGTTGTCTTTCCTCTTGTCTGTCTGTGTCTGTTAGTCTATACCTACTTGGGTGACTGGATAGATGGCTGTATAGATGGGGTGTCTGTCTTTCTGTCTGTCCCTGTATGCATTTGTCTGTCTGTCTGTCTGTATGTATGTACGTATGTATGTATGTATATATGTGTATTTGAATGTCTGAATGGACGAGTGTATGGATGGGGTGTCTGTGTGTTTGTCTCCGTCTATGTATCCGTGTCTCTCTGTGCACTTTCTGTGTCTGTCTGTCTCTATTAGGCTGTCTGTCTGTATGGCCGGGTGGGGTGGCTGCTGGGTGCTCAGAGACTCGCGATGAAAAATGTCAACGGGAGGCCGATGTGACGCCTCCGCCGATGACCGTCACTTTGATTAATGGGCGCCCGCCTGTCCTCGCTCACCCCGCGCCGAGCCCCGAGCCGCGGGTGACGGGGCGACCCACATCATGTTACTTTATGACCAGCGATCAGTCCCCGGAATGCTCGACGTGTGGTGGTGTCGATGGGTGGGTTGGATTTCTGGCATCCTTACTAATATATTTTTCATTGTGAGTTGAGGAGAAGCTGGTCAGTAGTTACTGAGTCTTTGATCGTGTTCCGTTTCTTCCTAATTCGTATTCTGTTTCTTTGTTTTATGTTTGTTCCTAATGGTCCCTGGAATGTTTTTTATTTTATTGTAAGGTGGCGATTAGCGTGTTTTTGTGTGGGTGGGTTCTTGTAAATAGTAGCTTGTGTGTGTGTAGGGGGAAGGAGTTTTTATTGTGTGTGTGTGTAGGGGGTAGGTGTGAGTGTGGGTGTGGGTGTGTATTCTCGTATTTTTCTCGTAAATCTCAGTCTTGTAATTAGTTAGGTAGTAATAACTATAACAATAACTATAACTACATATTTATGTAATATTATACCTCAATACATTTGTTTGCCCTTTCTACTCCTTTCTCATAAATATCGTTGTTACATAAACAAGGCAGCTCCTGTGAGCCTAACCCCACCTAACATCACCGTCCATGAACTTTTCTACTCTTTTTAATGTATCTATCGTATTGGCACTCACCTCATGACTGCCCATCCTGTTCCACTCATCCACCATTCCTTTGGTTAACTAATTCTTGCCTATGTCCTTGTTGAATCTGAATTTATCTGATTTAAACCCATTACTACGTGTTCAACCCTTCTTTGTTACCTTCCTTCAGAACCTTATTAATATTACCCTTATCAAAATCCCTTCATCCATTTATAAACATCGATCAAGTCTCCTCGCACCCTTCATCATCCTCATCCTCATCATCATCGTCTTTGTATCACTAGTATTATTATATTCCCTTCTTCCTCCCTTCCTTCTTTTGTTCATCCTTCCCTTTCGCGCCGAACATGGGAGGAGTGGAATATGTGATAACTCTCTTGCTGTCCCTTCCCCTTCTTTATTTCCTTCCTTCTTTCTCTCCCCTCTGCTGCTCTTCCTCTCTTTATCTCTTTCTTCATCTCTCGTTCTGTTTTCCTTCCTCTTGATTCACGTTTCCCTTTTCTTCCCCTTCGTGTGTTTTCCTCTTTATTTCCTTCTTTTTTGCACTTTTCCATTCTTCTTCAGTATTTTCCTTCTTCCATTTTTCTTTCCTCTCTTTCATCTTTTTTCCATCTATCTCTTTTTCCTTTTCTTTCCCTACGTCCGTGTGTTTTACTCTTTTCTCCCTGTTTTTGCACTTTTCCATTCCTCTTCAGTATTTTCCTTCTTCCATTTTTCTTTCCATCTATTTGTTTCTCCTCCCTCTCTCCCCTCGACAACGGCCACGCCACCTCTTCTCGTCCTATCAGCGAAGTTAACTTAAGCAACGTTGGGTCTGGTTAGTGCTTGGATGGTTGGCTGCCTGAGAACACCAGATGCTGTTGACGTAACTTTTTTTCTTGGACTGAGAGTACTGTGAAGTGTGGGGGAGGCGTTTCCGGCTTCTTCCCTGTTACTGCTAAACCATTTCAAATAGTCCGTTTGGGCGCTCGATTCCGCGGGTCCTTTCCTCCCCTCTGCTCTGCCACACAGCCCCAACCCCTATCCCTTCCTCTCATATGTTACCTATAGCTAACATATGAGAGGCAGGGATAGGTGTTGGGACTGTGTGGCAGAGCTGAAAAGGACCGAATCGACTAGAGTTCAGGAGTGAGGCAGGGGTGCGTCCTTGCTCCAGCGCTTTTCAACATTTTCATGGACTGAGTATTAGGCAAAGTTATTGATTAAAGTCGTAGCGGAGTATCTGTTGGCGACATCAAAGTCACTGATCTTGTTTTTACCGACGATAACGTACCTCTCGGGGAATCGCTGGAGGCTCTGGTGATGGCTCTCGAAGTGCTGCATGAGGAGGCGAAGACTCTGGAATTGAAGGTCTCCTGGGCCAAAATCAAGGTCGTCGTTTGGAGACTTGCTTGATGGGTCGACACGGTTCAGTCTGTTCATGCATGTGGGGAGAATGTCGAGGTCAAAATCAAAACCAAAAAGAGAGCGAGAGAGAGCTCTTTCACTTTCACCCATTTCTTCCAATGCTTTCATCTCCCCTCCACCTCCTCCTCCAGGTAAAGCAGAGGAAGGAGGAGAGCGTGTCACCTGTAATTAGAAGCCAGCAGGTGTCAGGCGGGTCAAGGCTGGGGACTGCTCTCATGCCTGGCGGAGCTGTTTTGTGAGTCTCCATCCTGTTGTTGATCAAGGGGAGGGTGGAGGCGGAGGAGGAGGGAGGATGCTGGTGGAAGGAGAAGAGAGAGGGATCAGGGCTTAGGTGATACTGGAAGGGGATGAGACTGGATGGGCTGAGACTGGTGAAGGAGGCGAAGAAGAAGGGGTCAGTGTAGCCGGTGCATGGAGAGGAAGAAGGGGAGAGGGAAAGTGAAGCTGGGAGGCGGGAGGGAGGATGCTGGTGAGAGGAGAAGAAGGATGAAGGCTTAGGTGATACTGGAAGGGAATGAGATTGGATGTGCTGAGACTGGTAAAGAAGGCGTAGGAGAAGGGGTCAGTGTAGCTGGCGCATGAAAAGGAAGAAGGGAGGGGGAAATTGAAGCTGGGAGGCAAAGAGGGAGGATGCTGGTGGAAGGAGAGGAGAGAGAAGGATGAGGGCTTAGGTGAAACTGGAAGGGGATGAGATTGGATGAGCTGAGACTGGTGAAGGAGACGAAGAAGGAGTGAGTGTATCTTGATGAGAGAAAGGCATATAGGAAAAGGAAGAAGTTAGATTTGTCAAGTAGATTTATGCAAGGAAACACGTCACTATAGAAGGAAAAGGAGATATAGGAAAGAGAGAAAACGGAGATATAAGATTGAGAGGAACTAAAACATGACAAAGTATTAAAAGAGTCTGACAAACCAACCGAACGAGCAGGAGAGGACCAGAAAGACAAAAAAAAAGGAAAAAAGAAAAAAAACATCACATAGGAAAGAGGAAAAGGAGATATAAGATTGAGAGAGGACCAGAAAGCAAAAAAAAAGGAAAAAAACATCACAGACCTCACTTTTTTTTCTTTTTCCTCCTTCAGTCGACTTTCTTGCTTATTACTCGTGTTTTATTTCCATTACTGTTAGCCGCAAAGTTTTCCTCCTCCTCCTCCTCCTCCTCCTCCAAACTTTCTCTCCTCTCTCCAATTACCTGTGAAGGGGAGGAGTCGGCCACCAGTGAGTTCTTCCTCCCTGGTCTCCGCCTCATTATGAAAAGTTTGTCCTGAAGGTGAAGAGGCTTAGAGGAGGAGGAGGAGGAGGAGTTTTAAGTAGAAGCGGAGGAAGAACATGAACGAGAAGAACAAGAGGAAGAACAAGAACAAGAAGTGGAGGATAAGGAGGAGGAGGAGAAAGAAGATAAAGAAGAAGAAAAGAAGGAGCAGAAGAAGACGAGACAATATATATAATGAGAAGAAAAAGAAGATGAAGAAGAAGAAGAAAAAGAAGATAGAATATATAACAAGAAGAAAAGGAAGATGAAGAAGAAGAAAAGATGAAGTAGAATGAAAAATAAAACCGCTTGGTACAGGAAGAGAAACAGAAGAAGAAAGGTCCAATTAAAATGAAAATAAGGGCGATGGAAAAGAAAATGGGAAGGACACACACATGCAAGCTAAAAAATAAAAACGAGGAAAGAGGAAAATGAGAGGAAAAAAAGAGGAACATAATAATAAAAAGTACTATTAGTGGTTTTGTGTCCGAAGAATGAAGGAGGAGGATGAAAGAGAGCACTTCTTTGTCTCATCACGTCCTGGCCACAGAGAGAGAGAGAGAGAGAGAGAGAGAGAGAGAGAGAGAGAGAGAGAGAGAGAGAGAGAGAGAGAGAGAGAGAGAGAGAGAGAGAGAGAGAGAGAGAGAGAGAGAGAGAGAGAGAGAGCAGAACACTAAAACAGCACCAAAATGTATATATCAAAAAGGGAAATTGTATTGAAGTTATCACACATACACGACAAGGCTATCAGAAGAACGTGTTTGCTCCCAACTTTGATTTATTAGTGGAAACAAAAGTAGTAGTAGTAGTAGTAGTAGTAGTAGTAGTAGTAGTAGTAGTAGTAAAGGTAGACGTAGTAGTAGTAGTTGTAGTAGAGGTGGAAATAGTAGTAGTTGTAGTTGGGAGTTATAGTAGTAGTAGTAGTAGCAGCAATATCTGTAGCTGTTATGATAGTTGTTGTTGTTGTTGTTGTTGTGATGATGCTAAGAATAATAAAGGTAGAAGGAAGGGTAACAGTGATAACAATAATAATAATAATAATAATAATAATAATAATAATAATAATAATAATAATAATAATAATAATAATAATAATAATAATAATAATAATAATAATAATAATAATAATAATAAAAAAGCCTTCCCGTCAGCGGTACTCTTCCTCGTCGACCGGAATTGTTTTGTCGTTGTTAAATTCCTCCCTTCACGGCCCACTCGCTTGTTTTCTTCCCGGCCGATTCAAGAAGGAGAGGAGGAGGAGCAGGAGGAGGAAGAGGCTCGCTATAACCTTTAACCTTCCTCCTCCTCTTTTTGTATCGAGAAAGAAAACGGAGGACCATCGAACAACAACAACAGCAAAGAGGAAGAAGAAAAAGAAATAGGAAACAAAAAAGACTTGCAAGAAATGAAGAACAATAAAAAAGAAAGAAAAATAGCATTGAAAAGTCTCTCACACACACACACAAAAAAAAAAAAAAACAATAAACAGATAATAAACAAACTAATCTAAAGGTTTAAGACATGAAAAAATAGATGGATTTTTTTTTTTTTTTTTTTACAACAAAGGAGACAGCTCAAGGGCACAAAAAAAGGAAACAATAATAAAAATAGGATAGATAGATAGATAGATAGACAGATACAGAGAGAGAGAGAGAGAGAGCACCAGACAGGCAAACAGACAGACAGACAGCCGCGGCAATCACGTTTAGCTGCACAATGAAAGGACAGGCGATCCAATATAAGAGATAAAGGAGGGCCTCGCAGGAACGACCCGGAGGAGGAGGAGGAGGAGGAGGAGGAGAAGAAGAGAAGAAGGGAGGTCTTAGCCGTACAAAGGTGGGTAAGGAAGGAGGAGGTGGAGGAGATGGAGAAGGAATTTTAGGGGTAGGAGAACGAAGGAGGTGAGAGATGGAGGAGGAAGGATTAGGATAAGTAGAGGGAGGAAAGTGGGTATAAGAAAGGATAAGAGGTGGGAGTTTAGTCTTATAAAGGTGGATAAGGATAGAGAAGGATGGAGGATATGGAGTAGGAATATTAAGGATAGGAGAAAGAAGGGGGTGATAGGTGGAGGAGGAAGGAAATGGGTCATGAGTAAGAATTGGGATAAGTGGAAGAGGGACAGGAGAAGGAGGTGGAGTATTGTACAGGGTAGGAAGAAGCAATGAAGCGGATGTGAGCGTGGAAAGGAGATATAGAAGGACGGAAGTGGAGTAGAAAATACTAATAGGATTGAAGTACGAGGATAGAAGGGTGAGAGGGAAACAAACGTGGAATGAAGAAGAAGAGTTGAAGAAGGGAAGGAGGAGGAGGTGAGGCAAGAAAACGAAGAGGAAAGGGTAAAGTTCAGGAGGAGGAGGATAGAAGAAGGAGTGGGATGAATTAGGAGGGAGGGGGAGTGTTGGGGAAGAAGGGGGCTGATAAGGGGAAGGGGTTGGGGAAAGGAGAGGGGAAGGGTTGGTGAGAGAAGGGGGAGTTGGGGAAGAAGGAAGGGGAGTGGGGATGGAAGGGTGAGGAGTTTGGAAAGGAGAAGAGGAGAGAAAGGGGTTGGGGAAAGGAGAGGGGAAGGGTTGGTGATGGTGAGAGAAGGGGGGAGTTGGGAAGGAAGGAGGAGGTTGGGGATAGAAGGGGAGGCTGGGTGGGTGAGGGGGGCGATCCTTGTCATCTGTCTGTGTGGTGAAAGAAGAGTTTTGTGTCGAGCAGAAGCGGGATTTGAAGTGAGGGAACCTTTGATGGGGTAATGCGTCTTGAAGCAATGCAGGAGGAGGAGGAGGAGGACATGAATGGAAACGGTTCAGGTTTTACAAAGGAAACTTGCATTCATCGTGTTTGTTTGTTTGTTTGTTTGCCTGAGCCCCTCCTACACACACACACACACACACACACACACACACACACACACACACACACACACACACACACACACACACAGCTCTTGGTGGCATATTGCGTTTTATTAAATACTCTTTTACTCCTTTTCTTTTTTTACATTATTCGTTTACTTTCTACAACAATAACAACAACTACTACTACTACTACTACTACTACTACTACTACTACTACTACTACTACTACTACTACTACTACTACTACTACTACTACTACTACTACTACTACTACTACTACTACTACTACTACTACTACTACTACTACTACTACTACTACTACTACTACTACTACTACTGCTACCACTACTACTACTACTACTACTACTACTACTACTACTACTACTAGTACTACTACTACTACCAATAATTATCAGATCAAGAAGGAAGACCCCAATGTGGCTTCCTTCTCTTCCTTTGTGTCTTCCTGAGCTGCCTCCTGACATGCCTAGGGCGAAATATCCTCCTCCTCCTCCTCCTCCTCCTCCTCCTCCTCCTCTTTCCCTTCTCCTCATCCTGTTTCTCGACCTTCAGTTATTCCTTTTCCTTCAGTTATTTATCAGACTAATTTTTCTGCTCTTAATCATTATCTTCATTTCCTCCTCTTCCTCTTCCTCCTCCTCCTCCTCCTCCTCCTCCTGTTTCTCATTGTTATATTCATTCTTTTCTTCCTCCTTTTCTTCCTCCTTTTTTCTCAGCCTTTTCCTCCCCTTTATCTCTTTCCTCCTCCTCCTCCTTCTCCTCCTCCTCCTCCTGCTTGCCTTCCTTCTCTATTTTCTCATCAATTTCATAACATTTTTTTTCTTAATAAATTGTACTTGTTACCTATTATTCTCTCTCTCTCTCTCTCTCTCTCTCTCTCTCTCTCTCTCTCTCTCTCTCTCTCTCTCTCTCTCTCTCTCTCTCTCTCTCTCTCTCTCTCTCTATCAGACCATCACTCCTACCTAGCCTTCCTTCCTTTTTTTTTTGTCTCCCTCCTCTACCTCCCCCTCCTCCCCCATCCCCTCTGATAACAGCCTCAGTCGTGCACCAATAGCCACGCCTTCCGAGTCCCTTTATCATTTTTTTATATAAGCTGCTCTCTTTCTACTTTTGGTCTCAGTTTTTTTTTTTGTGTGTGTGTGTGTCTGCTTTATTGTTGTTGGTCTCATTGTTATTTGTATTGATATTGTTGTTTATGATTTAATTGGTGAGTATTGCTTTTTTTGTATCGGTATTATTATTATTATTATTTTTAATATTATTATTATTATTATTATTATGAGGTTTTCATTATTACTTATTATTTATTATCATTATCATTTACTATATCAATGCTAGTTTTGCTTTCACCATTTCAACCTCGAAATAAATGTTAAGAAATAGGAAGGAACAAAATAGTCATATATACGTACATCATCATATTCATCATCATCATTTAGTATCATTTCACGGACAGAATTACCTTTACTTTTTACTTACTAAGCCTGGGAGACCTTTAATGTTTTTCTTCACTTCTCTCTATGTGATAATCTGCACTCTTTTATAGTTTTTACTCTTTTATACTTTTTATACTTCAGTCTCTTGTATCTTAATTCTCCACACAATCTTGCAAAATTAATTAGTCTATCCGCTTTCTCTTTTCTATTCCTTGCATAATTGAGGAGTAGAAGAATCAAACTCGTGGATAGAGGAGAGGAAGGCAAGAGGAATAAAGGCGGGCACTGAAGGAAGAGTATATACGGGAGAAGGGAGGAGGAAAAGGAGGGCGGGAGGTGGGTGGATGAAGGTAAAAGGAACATATGGGTGGAGCAGTAAGGTCATTGGAGGAAAAGGAGGAGAGCGGTGAGGTGGATGAAGGAAAAAGGAACATATAGGTGGAGCTAGCAAGGTCATTGGAGGAAAGGGAGGGAGAGCGGTGAGGTGGATGAAGGAAGAAGAAAACATATGGGCAAGTGGAGTAAGGTCGTAGGAGGAGGAAGAGGAGGGAGAGAGAGAGGTGGGATTGGTGAAGTAATAAAAGGGTAGACGAGAGGAAGGGAGGCCGAGGCTGAGGATCAGTAAAGTGTAACACAGCCGCTCCTTCCCGTTCTTTTGACCCCGGAAAAAACGTGTGATTGGAACTGGATTGCCCGAACGTTTGCACAGAATTTGTATATGTCCACGTTTTCGGTATGGTTGTGTGAGTATGCGAGAGAGAGAGAGAGAGAGAGAGAGAGAGAGAGAGAGAGAGAGAGAGAGAGAGAGAGAGAGAGAGAGAGAGAGAGAGAGAGAGAGAGAGAGAGAGAGAGAGAGAGAGAGAGAGATAGAGAGAGAGAGAGAGAGAGAGAGAGAGAAAGAGAGAGGGAGAGAGAGAGAGAGAGAGAGAGAGAGAGAGAGAGAGAGAGAGAGAGAGAGAGAGAGAGAGAGTGAGAGAGAGAGAGAGAGAGAGAGAGAGAGAGAGAGAGAGAGAGAGAGAGAGAGAGAGAGAGAGAGAGAGAGAGAGAGAGAGAGACGTACAGACAGACATTCACAGCTATAAGGACAAACAGAGAGAGGAGGAGAAGAAGAAGAAGAAGAAGAGGAGGAGGTTGATGAGAGAGAGAAAATAAGATGATAAAAGATGAAAGTATGAAAAAGAAAAGGCAAACATGAACCGAACCGTAGCGTCGATGCGGCTTGCAAGAAACTGTGTAACCAACGACGCCTCCGACAAGCGAACTCATTCAACACGACGCGGCCAAACCAGTAGTCACATTTCCATTTTGTACACAAATGCACGCAGTCTATTACCCAAAAAGGACGAAATTAGGGCGTATATTGCAACTGAGAAACCAGATGTGGTAGCCATCACAGAGACTTGGGCCAACTCTGCACATCTAGTATCTGAACTGTCATTTCCCGGGTACGAAAGCTTCCAAAAAAATCGAATGCACAAGAAAGGAGGAGGAGTAGTTTGCTACGTAAAAAGTACGCTCCCTGCCATAAAAATAGACAAACAGGACGCAGAGTATTACGACTCCGTCTATGTGGAAATAACTGCGAATAATAAGAAACTAACACTTGCGACCGTATACAGGCCTCCAAAACAACAAGCAGCCGATGACACTGCCCTGTACGAAAAGCTTCACTCTTTAACACAAAGTAAACAAGCAATAATAATTGGGGACTTTAATTGCCCTAACATTGACTGGGGACAATTGACTGGAGATCAAGAGGGTAACAGGCTTATAGAAATGGTGGAGGATTCGTTCCTCACTCAAGTTGTAACTCAACCAACAAGAGAAAACAATCTGCTGGATCTGGTATTAGTAAGCGACCCCGACCTCATTCGTGACTGTGAAGTTGGTGAAAAAATTAACGGTTGCGATCACCACTTAATCCGTTTCAATGTCAACATAAGTCACAAACTCGTAGACAATCCGTCAGTGATACCAGACTACAAAAAAGCAAATTTCAACCTAGCCCGTGAGCTGCTTCCCTCTGCGACCTGGGACCAACTTCACCTAACCGACAATACAATCGACAACGTGTGGAACAACTTCAAAGATAAGCTTTTGGGAGTAGAAAAGGCTACAGTGACGACGAAACCCAGGCGAGTAAATGGTGCCGTAGATCCACCGTGGATGACCAGAGAAATAAAAAGGGCGGTAAACTTAAAAAAAAGGAATTATAACCTAATGAAAGAGAATGACACGGCCGAAGCCCGTACTCAGTACCACAACAGCCTCAGAGCTTGTCGCACCCTTTTTCGGAGTAGTAAACGCAACTACGAAAAACAAATAGCGCGTGACATCAAGACAAACTCAAAAAAATTCTTCACATACATCAGATCGAAAAAGAAAGTAAAATACAATATTGGTCCCCTGACAGACGAGACTGGAGCTGCAACTCAGGACAGTAAACAGATGGCCAGAATCCTCAACAGTAACTTCGCATCCGTATTCACAGTCGAGAGCATCGAAACCATGCCCGAGAACCCTGACCCGCCGAAGGGAATCACGCCCCTGAAAATTGACTCAATATGCGACCAAGAAGTGAAAGAGTATTTGGATAAACTCGACACGAACAAGTCAACAGGACCTGACGGTTTGTCCCCGCGGTTATTAAAAGAGCTTAAACAACAAATACTTCAGCCACTCACTAACATATTCAACCAGTCTGTTCAATTGAAAAAGGTCCCGGAAGACTGGAAGATGGCGAACGTAACACCAATTTTCAAAAAAGGAGACAAAAGCGTTGCATTAAACTACAGGCCCATAAGTTTGACATCAGTGGCAGGAAAAATACTCGAAAAGATTATTAGAGACAAACTTGTTAAGTTTCTAGAAGACAATAATGTAATCTCCGACACCCAGCATGGCTTCAGAAACAAGCGCTCCTGCCTAACGAATTTATTAGACTTCTTCCAAGGTATATATAAGAACTGGGATGCCCACATCCCTAGTGATGTTTTATACCTGGAATTTCAGAAAGCCTTCGACAAGGTACCGCACGAGCGACTCCTTAATTAAGAAACTGCACTCGGCGGGCATTGGAGCTAATCTGATCGCGTGGATAAGAGATTGACACACCGGCAGAAAACAGCGAGTACTACTCAACGGACAGCCTTCCGATTGGCTGCCAGTCACTAGTGGAGTGCATCAAGGGTCAGTGCTGGGACCCATTCTCTTTATCATAAATATCGATGACCTAGAATCAGGACTTAAATCTACAATATCGAAATTTGCTGACACACCAACGTGGGTGGACAGGCCTTCACAGAGACCGACTGCGAAATCATTCAGAAAAACCTCAATCACATTATCGAATGGTCGGAAAAATGGCAAATGTCCTTTAATGTCGACAAATGCAAAGTCATGCACATTGGGTCCAGAAACAGTAACCACATTTACATCATGAATGGGAAACCTCTGCAGGCGATGCAGGAGGAAAAGGATCATGGAGTCACTATCAGCAATGACCTGAAACACGCCAATCACTGTCAAAAATCATATAACAAAGCCAACATTATGCTCGGGTTCATAGCGAGGAACTTCAGTGTAAAACGCCAGACGTGATGCTATCCTTGTATAATTCCATGGTAAGACCGCACCTCGAGTATGCAGTACAGTTCTGGTCTCCTAATTACAGAAAGGACATTGATTTACTGGAAAGGATTCAGCGACGCGCCACGAAAATGATACCAACCTTAAGGGCTCAACCGTACGAGGAACGACTCAAGCGACTCAATCTCTTTACATTAGAGAAAAGACGCCTACGAGGAGATATGATTCAAGTCTTCAAGTATCTGAAAAAAATCAATAACGTCTATTACTCCAATTTCTTTGAATTGCAAACCAACCTAAGAACTAGAAATAACGGTTTACCCATTCAGTCTAGTCGATGTAACACAGACATCGGAAGGAGTTTCTTTTCAAACCGAGTCATCCGTCACTGGAACAATCTTCCTTCAGAAGTAGTAAATGCGAATACTATCAACTCCTTCAAATATAGAATCGACCGTCACTTCGCTGCGTCAGGGAGTAAACTGAATATTGAGTTGCTTTCATCTGCTCCTCAATATCGAGGCGCTTTCATCTACTCCTCAATGTCGAGTGCTTTCATCTGCTCCCCAGGCCCCAGGCTGTCGAGCAGATTAAATCCTCAAAGCAGGCAACCTCGTAATGAGCCAATAGGCTTTCTGTTGCCTGCGTTTCCATGTTTCCATGTGAGAGAGAGAGAGAGAGAGAGAGCATGCGTATCGATATGTTTGCCCACTCAGCCAATCAATCAGTCAACCGTAACATCAGTCAGTTAACCAGTCACTCCATACATCACCCTCTCACTACGCCCGTCAGCAAGCCAGTCATTCATCCAGTCAGTCAGCCTGTCAATCTGGCTGCATATCAATCACCCAATCAGTCT